>NC_044993.1:26467419-26768419 GCF_008728515.1 Papio anubis | reverse complement strand
TTTGAGTTTCTGATTAGTCACAGGGATTGTTTTTTAGTAAACTGAATATATTTTATCTTCTATTATCCTACCATTTCCCAAATAATAATAAATCTCCACAATGACAACATAAAGGCATCTTTAATATATACATAGATTCAATTTTGAACATTTACTAAGGAATAATAAATGAGATTTCAGGTAAATTATTTTTATTTTTCAGATGACAAAAGTAAACTGAGACATTATTTGCTGTATACCAGAGATGATTAAGGATGTTCCTCTCCTAGAAACTGAAACCTGACACATAAAATGCTTATTAAAATTGCTATGGAGTTATAAAAAATGAAATATATTTGCTCCACTTAGGCAAAAATAGAACTACTTAACAAAACTTTCTTAATGATCATATATACGGTTGTGAAGGTAATTTTCTATTTTAGAATAATCATCTTTATTTTATTTATTTATTTTTATTTTTATTTTGTTTTGTTGAGACGGAGTCTCGCTCTGTCGCCCAGGCTGGAGTACAGTGGCGCGATCTCGGCTCACTGCAATCTCCACCTCCTGGGTTCACGCCATTCTCCTGCCTCAGCCTCCTGATTAGCTAGGACTACGAGCGCCCGCCACCACGCCCAGCTAATTTTGTTTTGTATTTTTAGTAGAGACAGGGTTTCACCATGTTAGCCAGGATGGTCTCAATCTCCTAACTTAGTGATCCACCTGCCTCAGCCTCCCAAAGTGCTGGGATTACAGGCGTGAGCCACCGCACCCAGCCTGTGAAGGCAATTTTCTATTTCTGAATAATCCTCTTTATTTTTTTACAACCCTAAATGAATCCAATTTTCCTCTTTAAAAGATCTATGCAACACTTGCCTGAACACTAAACCACTATAGTATTTCTTTAAGGGTTAATTGAAGATTAGTTATGGGAGACTAGTGAAAAGTGGAAATAACTTTAGAATCAATGATATAATCAGAAATGTAAGGAAAAATAAATGATATTAATCTCTAGATCACAGAGAATTATACAGAACACAAATGTTAGGCAAATCTGGAAGTCAGGTATAAGGGAAGACGAGAAGCTGGGGACTGTGAGAGTAAATGAGATTTTACTCTGACCCTACACTGAGATGAATTTACTAGATCTCACTCATTATCAGTTTCTAGAGTCTATTTGTTTTCGTGTATATGACAAGTGGTTTGGGTCTTCCAACTGTTGGAAAAAACAAAGCAAAAAAATAAAACCAAAATGTTTAACCCTTTATGAATGTAGAAAGAAGAAAGAAAGGAGAGAAAGAGAGAAGGAGAGAAAGAAAGAAAAGAAATAAAGAAGAAAGAAGGAAAGAAAGAGAAAGAAAGAGAAACAATAGAGGCAGTAATAGGTCCTGTGCTGAGTCAGCAGTCCCAAACATTTCTATATTACATGTGGAATTCAGCCAGAACAGAGCTTTAAATATCTTTTTCAAAAAGAAGTGACATAGAATAAAAATAATGAATTAAAATTGGTTCTTTCCTAGCATGACTGTTTATGATGTTTGTAAAAGAAATTTATGAGACTCTCTTCCCAGTAAAATTTACTGATTGGTTTTTTCTTTGACAAAAGACGTGAACAGAACAATTTTGCAATTGCCTGAAAATAATGCTGGATTTATTGCCTGGTCAGAATATAAGAGAAATTTAATCATCCATAACAGGTGGAAGTGATATAGTCAGCAGAATCTCTTTCCCTAGTATAAATGAACCAGTAAAAACTATCTCACTACAGAGATATCATTGAAAGAGATGGCAGAGGCTTGGAGGCAAGGAAGAAGAGATAAAGCAGAAGACAGCTAGAAGATTAGAAATGGATAGAGAAGGGATGAACTGGAGTTAATGAGATTTGCCTTTTACACAGTTAGTATACGTAAACCCGAAAAGCAACTTCAAGTTTGAAAGCAAGTTCCAAGTAGAGAGATGAAGTAAAAGACTACTCCTCTGGAAAAAAAAAAAAAAAGAAAGAAAAAAGTCCTGTTGTGGATTGAATTTTGTCCTCCCCTAAATTCATATATTGCTGTCTTAATTTCTGCTTCCTCAGAATGTGACCTTATTTGAAAATACGGTCATTGCAGATTTATTTATTCATGTCAAGGTGAGGTCATTAGGCAGTTCCCTAATCCAATAAGACTGATGTTTTTATAAAACAAGGAAATGTGAACACAGAGACACACAGGAAGAGTGACATAAGATAAAGGCTGAGAATGGAGAGATGCATCTAGGTCAAAGAGTGCCAACGAACCACCAGAAGCTAGGTGAAAGGCATGGGACAGAGTCTCTGTTTCACAACTTTCAGAGGGAACCAATCCTGTAGATAACTGGATCTTGGATATCCAGCCTCCAGAGCTGTGAAACCATATACTTCTGTTGTTTAATCGGCCAATTTGTAGTTACTTTGTTAAAGAAGCGCTAGCAAACTAACATGTGTCCGAAACCTTTACTCTTGAATAATTGCTAAATAAAGCTAGCAATAAAACTCTCTAAAATATTCGAATCCTCCATTTCGTTTTAAGGTAAATGAGAAAAGTCTAGTAGAGAAGCCTAAACTTACTAAGAAATATATTATTCCAGTACATTCTGAGAGCACTGACAATTATTCCATAGTGAACTCTATAGTTCTGTTTATAAGTATTGAAATTGCATATTAGTTGGTTCTTCAATATCTGGATTTCTTAAATCCATGTTAAGCTTCATGAAAATCAAAGGCTTTCTACCACTAGCATCTAGGAAGAGGCTAAATATGCAACTTTGCTTAATTTTTAAACACCGAAGTAGTTTAATGTGATCTGCATTGGAGCCAAACATTTCTGAGTTCAAAATTTGGCTTTGGCACATTCACACACGCTTACTTGACCTCAGGATGATAAAAATATTAGATATTGAAGATAAAATAGCTATTAGCTGACTAAAGTATTAGCCAGCATACGGCAGATAATAAATGGTAGCTATTGGTAAATAGCAAAATGTAGAGGAAGGGTTTTGTATATGGAATGTATAGTCACAGAGTTGTATCACATCTGATCATGGAAAGATGCCTCACTACCATGAACTTTGTTCCTCATCTCAATAAGTAGAATGATAGTGTATATTGGATTGTTAAATAAACTAGAACTTTCTCTGGTAAGTTATAAGAATGCAACACGTTCTATAAACTCATCAAATAATAGTTATCTCTCCTATATAGAAAAATTAGATAATTCCAGATCTGTATACAAATTGCATGCTACTCCCTTTTGACAGATGGTCTTTTAAACATTCTTGCTGCTAAAGTTGGGACAGTTGTCCTCTCCAAATTTCATGTTGAAATTTGATCACCAATGTTGGAGGTGGGACCTAATGGCAGCTGTTTGGGTCATGGGGGAATGCCATTATGAATAGCTTAATGCCCTCCCTGGGACGAGGGTGAATGAATTCTCATACTATTAGTTCCCTCAAGAGCTGGTTGTTTAAGAGCCTTGAACCTCCCTCCTCCTGCTTCTCACTCTTGCTTTCTCCCTGTACCATGTGATCTCTGCACATGCCAGCTCCCGTTCCCCTTTCACCATGCATGAAAGCAGCCTGAAGCTCTCACCAGAAGAATATATTGGTGCCATGCTTCTTCTGTAGCCTGCAGAACCATGAGCTACATAAACCCATTTTCTTTATAAATTTCCCAGCCTCAGGTATTCCTTTATAACAAAATAATATGGACTAAAACATTTAGCTTTTTGCTTTGCTGGTTTGTGCCCTTATTGGCAGTCTCCATTTCTTGGTTCTGAAGATCAAAATATTTTTAGATATTCAAACCTTTTAATTAAGTCCCAGGTCGAGAATTAGGTGGCCGAAGGCAAAAATGTGTTGGAATCAGTGTCCTTTATCACCAGCCTCGATTTAGCAGTCAGATATATCTTGTTGTTTACTTGGCCATATAGCAAGTGCAATCTTAAATCCAATTGACAAACCTCATGAAAAAAGGGCTACCCTGTTTCTCCACTATCTCTCTTCCTTGGCTACTGGGTCAGACTCATAGTACAGATTTAAAATATGGAGTAAAATGTATTATGAGAACCCATGATGTTCCATGGAATCCAAGCTTTTGTGACAAAAAGCAAACCGAAATAAGAGATTCCAATGTGATGAGGGGCCCTTTTCTACTGTCTCTCCTTGAATCCTGCATGACTGTTTTATTCTTTACTGTCCAGAAAAACTGACTTTACTTGGATTCTTTGTTTTATACTTCAGAGTGTATGCCCGCATGTACTCCCTATTTTACATGTTGGATATGCAGGTTCCTGAAAAGAGAAAATAATCTCACTCAGATCCAGTTGCCAAATAGCCAATATGACCAGGCCAGCTTGTATTAGGTTTCTGACTCTAGATAAATTGACTGAGGATGTAGAACTGGAATTCTCTTTTAATAAAAGTCCCCAGCATCCTACTGACTGAACTATATGAATGAAGGGTGGCAGGGGTAAAGATTTCATGAAATAACGTCTGGGAAGGCAATCAATCAAAAAGCTATCTGATATCCCTAGTCCCATTCTATGTCAGGGACCTTGTCCTTACTCTTAGGAGAATTGGAAGAACAGTTCCTATGGCAACTCCTCCTCCTCATGAGTTGAATGATTCTGTAACTTCCTTGTTTGGGCAGATCTCAGAGCTGGGGCTGACACCTGCTTGACTGTTGGCATGCTTTTTCCTCCTAAAATCAAATTCTGAGTCCTGACACTTGGAGGCTCTTATTACGGCTTTTGGCAGATCAAGATGTCCCTTGGACCACCATGACCAACTTGTATTGTTGTATTTATTTTCCTTTTGGTGTTGCCTTTCTCTAATACCTGGTGTCTATTTTTCCAACCACAGTGTATCTAACACTATAAACTGCCTTTACGAAGATAGGAGAGAATCATTCACATTTTGACAGCTTTTTCCTCTGAGTAGGCTTCAGAAACACTTTTGTCTTCCTTGACACAATCTGTTGACATGCAAGAGGAGACATGATTTTTCTCTCTCTGGAACACCAATACATTGGAATGGCCTTCCCGCTTGACGAACCTTATGGCAGAGACCAAACTCTTTGCATGCTGACTGGTCAGCACCGGTTATTAACCTGCCAGCTCAGTTCTGATGCCTGGAGGAAAGACAACAGGGTTTTAAAGGGACAGTAAATATTCCATACAGCTCAGGACTAAACACAGTTGCATCTTTGAAAGATTTATATTTATAGTAAACATAAATCAACTCTCTAAAGAAAATGAAAAAAATAGATGTCTACATAATTTACTAGCAGACCACCTTGCATAGTTTCAAAGTACACTGATGTGATTATCAGAAGAGTCCTGGTGATGACAGAAGGTTTAGATTCACAGTGAGGATAATATTGCTTTCAACACAAATGAATGGAAGCATAAAAAATAGAGTCTCAGGAGTAAACTCTTCTCATTGGTATGAGATATCTGGTCCTAATAAGCTACCTTGTTAGCTGAAGGTGTGGGAGGAGGTTAATCCTTCATACTGTAATAAATTAAAAATTATGGAGACAATATATGAAATACCATGTGTGTTGATTCTTTGTGATAAATATGCATTTTGATAGTTAAATGAATATAGGCTACTGAAAGGATTATGACCTCTAGGAAATAAAAGCCTTAGTGAAATTTGCAAATATACTGGACCAAGAAGTGAATCCCCATCCCAAGATGGGATTTAACGGTATAAGTGTTATTCTAAAAATAGAGCATTTGCTTCAAATCAACCCAATGCATCCTTTCGGTTTACCTTTCTACTCCAGGACCAGAGCAGGTGAACAGAGAAGCCACACCTGTATTTTAAAATAACAGAGAAAAGACACAGCCTAGTCAAGACTAAAACCTAGCTAACATGGCTCATTAGATTATTTATTAATTTTCCCAGTCTCTTTAAGAAGAAAACATTTATAATGCCTAGGACACTTCCTGACACATAAGTGATGCTCAAAAAATGTTTGTGAAATAGATTTATGAATGAGTGAAGCTTTGTTATCATCAATGGAAAAGTCAAGGTTTAGAGAGGTTGAGAAGAAGATTCTCTTACATGATCAGTTCCTAATTCAGCAGGAAAATAAAAACTGACATATTTTGAGATGTTACATTAAGCAGTTATTCCAGACACAATGTATATAAATTCACAGTTAGTTTTAAGAGTAGCCTTTTTATTTTCTGTTTTATGGACAAATCAACATTTTGTTACAATCAAGTAATATGCCAAAAAGATGACTTTGCTTACATGTAAGTTATTTGGGATGAAATCTCAAATAACTACAAGTGTTATTCTAACAATGTAATGATTTTTGTTTATTTATTTATCTATTTATTTATTTATTTATTTATTTCGAGATGGAGTCTCGCTCTCTCACCCAGGCTGGAGTGCAGTGGCGCGATCTCCGCCCACTGCAAGCTCTGCCTCCCGGGTTCATGCCATTCTCCTGCCTCAGCCTCCCGAGTAGCTGGGACTACAGGTGCCCACCACCACACCCGGCTAATTTTTTGTATTTTTAGTGGAGACGGGGTTTCACCATGATTTTTGAAAAAATTTTTCAAGGTGATTTATCATAACTGAAGGAGTGACCTGCCCCTCCACACCTGTGGGCATTTCTCCTTAGGTGGAACGAGAGACTTGAGGAAAGAAATGAGACACAGAGACAAAGTATAGAGAAAGAAAAAGTGGGCCCGGGCGACCGGCGCTTAGCATACAAAGGACCCATGCTGGCACCGGTTTCTGAGTTCCCTCAGTATTTATTGATCATTATCTTTACCATCTTAGAAAAAGGGAAGTGGCAAGATAATAGGATCCTTGTAGGGAGAAGGTCAGCAGTAAGACATATGAATAAAGATCTCTGTGACATGAATAAGTTTAAGGAAAAGTGCTGTGCCTTGATATGCATATGCAAACATCTCCATAAACCTTTTTAGTGCATAAAGAGCAGTATTGCGGCTAGCAGGTCCCACCTTCAGCCCTAAGGCGGTTTTCTCCTTTCTCAGTAAACAGAACATACAATCGGGTTTTACAGCGAGATGTTCCATTGCCCAGGGACAGGCAGGAGACAGATGCTTTTCTCTATCTCAACTGCCAAGAGGCCTTCTTTCCTCTTATACTAGTCCTCCTCAGCACAGACCCTTCACACGTGTCAGGCTGGGGGACGATCAGGTCTTTCCCTTCCCACGAGGCCATATTTCAGACTATCACATGGGGAGAAATCTTGGACAATACCTAGCTTTCCTAGGCAGAGGTCCCTGCAACCTTCGGCAGTGTATGTGTCCCTGGGTACTTGAGATTAAGAGAATGGAGATGACTTTTAACCAGCAAGCTGCCTTCAGGCACTTGTTTAACAAAGCACATCCTGCACAGCCCAAAATCCCTTAAACCTTGAGTCACCACAGCATATGTCTCTTGCAAGGACAGGGTTGGGGGCAGGGTCACAGATTAGCAGCATCTCAAATATAGAACAAAATGGAGTCTCTTATGTCTATTTCTTTCTATACTGACACAGTAACAGTCTGATCTCTCTTTCTTTTCCCCACACATAACATTTTGAGAAAAATGGGGTGGTATTACAGCAGTCCAAGGTGATCTTCTGAGCTGAAAATGAACCTGTCTTTTTCATTGAAATAAATGAACACACATTTTGTTTAGTGCTTTAAAAGAAACTGAGTGACTGAAAGAGGATGGACAATTTTCTAAAAAGTGAAAATTCTGAATAATTGTTTTGTTTAATTTAATTTAATTTAGGAGAGCTAAATAATTAAACATGAGGCCAAAGTACATAAGAAAGCAGCAGTCTTTTATTGCAAATATGCACACACTCTCAGAGGAGGTTCTCTGGTCCTCAGGTGTGGGGGGGGCCAGGGAAGTTGCGCAGGCGCTCTCAGGTGAGGTTCCCCGGTCCATGAATGCGGGGGCCGAAGAAGTCACACCAGTGCTTACCTGCGGCGGACTTTTATGCCTGGGAGCTGGAAGGGGAGGAGTTTGGGGCGTGTGTGTAGGAGTGGCTTCTTGAATTTCGGTGTCCTCGGCTTGACGTCACTCTGCGCGTGCTCAGTTGATTTGGTTCTTTCCCGGGTGCGGGAAAATCTGTGATGAAGAAACCGGAAACAACAGGGACTGCTCCATCTTGTTCACCTTCCTCCATCTTGTCCCTTCTCCCTCACCCAAACAATAATAAGACAACATATTTTTACTGAACACTGCTAGTTGTCAATTGTGTTAGATTGTCATGGGTCATGTGAAAAATTTACCATTTATTGTTTACATCTCCAAGGAATCTGACAGGAACACGTTGTTCCACTTCCCAACTATTGCCGTTTTTGACATAACACTTTCCCTGGAAAATACTTTCTTACTGACATTGGAGTGAATATCCTCTATAATCTGGGAATGTCTAAGCATGAATACCTGGGATTTTCTCCATTTAAATGGTGGTTCTAACACATTATCAATTTTTTTTTCTTTTTTTTTTTTTTTTTTTGAGATGGAGTCTCACTTTGTTGCTCTGAGTGGAGTGTGATGATGCGATCTCGGCTCACTGCAACCTCTGCCTCCCGGGTTCAAGAGATTCTCCTGTCTCAGCCTCCTGAGTAGCTGAGATTACCGGTGCCCACCACCACACCCAGCTAATTTTTGTATTTTTAGTACAGACGGGGTTTCACCATGTTGGTCAGGCTGGTCTCGAACTCCTGACCTCACGATCTGCCCACCTCAGCTTCCCAAAGTGCTGAGATTACAGTCAGGAGCCACCGCACCTGGCCACATTATCAACTTTTTGAACCTGATCTTTCCAGCCTTCTTAGTTGAATTGGATCACCAACTGCATGTTTTCTTCTTTTTAACTGGGAAGTTAGGCAGAAAATTAGCATAGAATTTCCTCTTGACAAATACATAAAATGAGGAAGAATATCTCAGATCTTCCTTGAAATATAATATTTATTCTGTTCTCAGAACCAGAAAAGATATTATCACAATTCTACCACTTTTGTATAGGTAGAAGTTGTTTTATTATATCATATTATATCATTGTTACAACTTTCCATTAAAACTGTGCAAGATTTGTATGTGTGAAAAGAAGACAAGATAAAAATTTATTATTGGATATGTCTATACTTTATTTGTAAAAACAATTTATTTTCTCCGTTAAATAAGCAGTGTTCATTGGATATCTTCAGTTTCAAATAATTTTATCTACAATGTCTAGATAATTAGCCAACAATAGCAATCCTACTTCCTCTAAAAATACCTGATATTTGAAGGAGTAAACATGGAAAGCAATACTATATGACAAATGTTGCAGAAAATATAAATCACCCCAAAATTTGGTCTCTTCTTTTCAATCAGAATATAATCAATGACTTTTATACAGATTCCATTTTCAGATACATGTTTCTATATGAATAGCTTCCAATGAGGCAGATTCAAGCAAAATATGATTGGTTGAAGATTTTTTGCAGTATTATCTTAAAAGACAATTACTACTTGCCTTACCCCCTTATTCTTTTTCTTTTTCTTCTGGGTTGGACTATAAATATGATGGTGAGATTTGGATCAGCCACATTAGACTATGAATTCAAATTGGAAATAGAATTTAGGCTTGAAGAAAAAACAAGCTAAAGGATCCTGGTTCCATGAGTATGTTAATATTTCCAATATAGTCTTTGGATTACCTGCTTTTGCACTCTGTGTGAGAGAAGACTCAACTATGTATTGAATTTAAGATTCTTTTATGTCATGACTCTTCTAATGAATAAATTCAGCCCTTAGTTAGAAAGGTAACCATATCTAGAGAGATTTTGTGTCTTGTCTGACACTAGATATTGGGGAAATATAAATATTCATAAATGGGAAGAAAATTTGCTTAAATGGTATTCATCTAGAGGACCTAAGCATTTTTTTTTTTTTATTTCTGTAGCACCTCAACTATTCAACCTTGCACACTGAAGAATACTTTATGATAATATGTGTATAGGGAATAATAGCAGAGTAAAACTTACTCATTTTAAAGGGCATTGGCTACATAATCTAGTACTATATAGTCCAACAAACAAGTTTAGTAAAATATTTCTCCCTCTCCAAAGTCTAAATTTTATTATTTTATCACACTGAATTTATAAATTACTGATACATATTACAAGAAAACATTGAAGAAAAACACAGAGTAAAACATATTTGTTCCTAGGGCTTGGGGCTTATAATGCCATGTATTGTAATACATAGATCTTTTTAAAGTCAGGAAGCCTCTGGACCCAATGACCAAAAAAGAAGAGACAGTAGAAAGTGTGAGAGTAAAAAGGGAGGGAGGGAGGGAGAGAGAGAGAGAGAGAGAGAGAGAAGATTGAGAATAAATGGAGCCATTGCAGCCAAATGAAACTGAGAGAAAGAAGGGAGAAAAGAAATGACCAAATATCCTACTGTTTGTTTGTTTGTTTTCCTTCAATTCATTGATAGAAAATAGGCTCAATGAGTAGCAGAATTCCTTTTTATTTATGTGTGGAATTCTTTAAATCTTCATTCATCTGTAAGGAAGAGTAAGGGTGACTGGAGAAAAATAAGTTTTAATGTAACTCAATTTGTGATGAAGGTGGGACCCTTTATTTTTTATTAATTCATCTATATAAATAAATATAAATGGCACTCAGGCTATATTGCTGAGTGAAGACATAATTAGATAAATTAATAAATAATGGATAATTGGATAAGTAATGTCAAAATGTTGCACTACTATTTCTTCAAAAAATTCTCTCTACATTAATGTGTATATACATACTACACAGACATATATACATAAACACATATATACACACACTTGTATATGTATGTATGCATGCCTACACATTTACATATGGTTGCTCTTGAAATATAAATATAATTTTAAATTTACTTATGGTAAAATCACTGTTGTTTGGTTTATGATTCTGTAAATTCAAACGTATGCATACATTTGTATCACCATCACCAGAAACAGAACAGAATACAGAACAATTCCCTAACCCCCAAAATTTCTCTTGTGCAGCTCCACAGCAAATGCTACTCCAACTTCTAACTCAGGCAACCAGTGATCTATTATCCATCTCTGTAACTTTGCAATAAAACAAGAGCTGGCTTTGCAAAGTCACTTTAAGTAAAATATTTAAAAATACATATATAACCCTATGTACCCATTATTCTTCCCTCTCTACATTTATTCAGATATTTACCATTTTTTCTTTTGTTCTTCATTCATTACCATTTCTCTTCTGTTTGCATTTTTTAAAGCATCTTTATGGATGACAAATTGTCTTAATTTTCTTTCATCTGAGAATGTGTTTCACTTTTGATGCTGAAAGATAGTTTTGCTCGATAAGAATTCTCAGTTTACTTTTAGCTTTCCTCTCAGCACTTCAACAAATGCTATTCCACTCTCTTGCTGCCTCCATCGATTCTGATTAGAAACCTGCAGTTATTTGAATTATTTCTCCCTCTATGCAATATGTGGATTTTCTCTGGCTGCTTTTAAGACTTCTCCTTTTTCTTTGGTTTTCGAGAGTTTCATTATAGTGCCCCAGAATGGTTTGATTTCTGTTTATTCTGCTTGGAGTTGACTGTTTTGGATCTGTACATTTATATCTTTCATTAAATGTGTAACACACTCAACCATTGTTTATTTAAATATTTTGTCAGTACCTATGTCTTTTTATCTTTGCTATTAGTCCCTAATGACACAAATGTTAGCATTTCTGATACTGTCACACAGAGATTGCTAAAATATTTTTATTTTGTTTTAATTTTTTTTCTCTCTGATGTTCAAACATTATAATTTCTATTGATCTATTTTCATGTCTGGTGACCTTTTCTTATGTTACATCTATTATTGAGCTCTTTTGGTAATTTAAAAATTTCTCTTATTGAGTTTTTTGGTTCCAAAATTTTTATTTTAAAGATTCTATTTGTTTTCCAAATTTTCTATATTTTCATTCATTTGAAGACTGTGATTGTTTCATGGAACATAATCCTAACAGATGCTTTAAAGTTGTTATGAGACTCTGCATCTTATTAAAATTTTGTAGACAGCTACTTTCTTCTTTAAAAAATAATCAGTCAAACTACTTTAAGACCATAAATCCTGAACCACCTTTTTTTGGAACCATAGTTCTAATAACAGCTTAATTTTCAAAGCCTTTTGCTGCATAATTTTGGTACATTCAGTGTGTGAAACATCTAAGGTTCATTATGGATTTGGAAGTGATCCAGACATTTGTTTAGTCTTAACCTTTGTATTGTTAATTCTGATCAGTTCCACACATGATTAGTTCAAAGTATAGCCCAAAACCTTATGTGGACATAAATTCAAAGTATCTCTTTTTTTTTTCCCACACCCTGTAATCGCCATGCTCTTGAATTTCCAGTGGTCCCTGTTCTGCTGTTGCAGATACTAAACCTGAAGTTTTAGGGCACCCATTCTATTGCACACATCCTATGGCCGGGTTAATGTTGGTGTAAAACAGCAAGATAAAAGAGTCTGCAAAGCTGCTGCTGTTGCCCCTGCCACCTCCACCTCTTTTTCCTCTGCCGCTTCCATCATAAGCATCCAGTTTCTTTCTGGAATTTGTCTAGCATGATGCTAGAGAATCGAAAAAGCTTCATCCTTTAACCCCGCACACCAAGATTTCATTCTTTTGTCTAGACAAAGTGTGTTTTTTTTCCTTCTCAGAATTTTTCTATCTATATCTATCTGCAATTCTGAGAGATATGGTAATCTAATCAAGAAGCTATAGAAAAAAATGAGCAAAAAAGAAAACATAACAAAAACAGCAGATCAAGACAGCAGCAAAAAGCAAAACAAAACAAAAAACAAAAAACCACAAATGGAAATTTACCACTATATGGTCATTTAAGGGTGGTGGTGATTTCCCTACCCGATGTGCCAGCTCTTACCTACTGCTCAGAGCCCTCTGATAGATGTTTTACTTTTTTCCCCCAGTATCCCTGGTAGTAATCAGTTAGCAAGATAAGCTAGATGTGCATATTCCATCTTAACTAGAACTGGAAATTTCCTATACCAACAATTTTTAAGAATCTCAGAGTCCAATGGGCCATTATTGTTGACGTGAGAGACATTATATTTAAAAGAGGTGAGAAGAACACATTATTTTCAACATTTTGAAAAAGACTATTCTGTATTCCTAATTACAACTACATAATTTGATTACTGGAAAGAAAATGGAAAGTCGTTTACTTAGAGATGACATGTAAAGACTTCTTGCTAGTGAAGGATAAAAAATGAAGTGAGGAGAGAGAGAGAAGAAGAAAGAGACAGGGACAGAGAAAGGGATATTCTATATATAAATTTCCAGGAGTTAGTAAAAAATATTTCTCACCTATTTATTTTTATAAGTAACATTTTTCTTGGTATAACATATTTTATGTTCAAGCAACTTATATGTGTTTTTGTGTGTGTATCTTAATTTTTTGAACTGTAGAAAAGCAAATGTTGGATAATCGATCTAGGTTTGTAACCAAGAAAGACTAAGATGTCAACACAATATAATAACCACATACTTGGAGAAATAAATTATAAGTATTATGGCTGAATTGAAAATCATGATCCAGGCCGGGCGCGGTGGCTCAAGCCTGTAATCCCAGCACTTTGGGAGGCCGAGATGGGCGGATCACAAGGTCAGGAGATCGAGACCATCCTGGCTAACACGGTGAAACCCCGTCTCTACTAAGAAATACAAAAAATAGCCGGGCGAGGTGGCGGGCGCCTGTAGTCCCAGCTACTCGGGAGGCTGAGGCCGGAGAATGGCGTGAACCCGGGAGGCGGAGCTTGCAGTGAGCTGAGGTCCGGCCACTGCACTCCAGCCTGGGCTACAGAGCGAGACTCCGTCTCAAAAAAAAAAAAAAAAGAAAATGATGATCCAAGGCTTTCATAAGCCACTGTTGACTCAGAAGATGGTGGATAACATGAGATAAGGGTTAAAAAGCCTTATCACAGGGAAACCAAAGGAAAACAGTTCTGGTGTCAGTCTAGTCAGGGAGAAAGTTATTGTCATGTTAAATAAACACAAATGCCTCTAAAAGCAAAGAGTCCTAGGATCCCATACTTAGGCTCTGTTAGAGGGCTGCTGGTCAGAGAGAATGTAGGCATCTGAACTGTATATGCAAGGACTGAGCCTAGGGAATGAGAGGCTATTAAATCGATTAGAGCAGTAGGATGCTATCATTTCCATTCTAGATTGAATACTTTGACAAGAGTGTGAAGATAAACCCAGTTGTGTCATTGCTGGAAGGAGAATAAGCAGTTAGGATCTATGGAAATAACCTAAAAGAAGGGAAAATAGCTTCGTAGAAGTGGAAGAACCATTTTCTAAAGCCATTTCTATGATTATGAAAGTTGAGCTGAATTCTCATAGATGTTTAGGCATCCTTAGAATGGATAGGGTATGGTATTTTATTGTAGGTATGTCACTGGGGTGGTTATAAAGAGGGAGGAATTAAGGATGCATTTCAGGTTTCCAGTCTGTGAATGTAGCAGATATTGGGACATGAGAGGTAGTCAGACAGTAAGAAAGCCAAAAAGTAAGAGAGAGAGAGAGAGAGAATGGTGGGGTAAAAAACAAAAAAGGGCAAGAATGTGATGTTTTTAAATGGATATTTTAAGATCTGTAAATCACAAAATTTGTGATGTCTAATAAGTAGTTGGAATTGCAGGACTAGAATTCCTACCTTGGGACCTGGGAGACTGGCTCCAGAACCAGGAAGTTTACAGTTAGAGAAGGATCATATTTTAGAAATGTGGGTTACAGGAATTGCTGTGAGAGCAGGGAAATTATTACCCCCAAATTGTGGTAACAGCATATTTCTTCATTAACCCGGTTTCTTGAGGTACTAGAGTTGGATAGCCCTGGGGATGCTTTATTTGTAAGTGCTAGGGAGAGAGAAAGAGAGTTGGGTGGAATGAATGGGGTGTTATTGATTATAAAAAATTATCTATTTTTGCTCATACTGCACACACCATATATCTCTTTCAAAAAATAGAAAAATACAAAAAATTAGCCGGGCACGGTGGTGGGCGCCTGTAGTCCCAGCTACTTGGGAGGCTGAGGCGGGAGAATGGCGTGAACCCGGGAGGCGGAGCTTGCAGTGAGCCGAGATCGCGCCACTGCACTCCAGCCTGGGAGACACAGTGAGACTCCGTCTCAAAAAAAAAAAAAAAAAAATAGAAACATTCTAAAGCAGTTGAAATTATCTCTAGTGGACTATTGTTAATTCATTTTATGTCTACAGCTAATGATGCAAGTCAGAATAATTCTGATAATGTTTTTATGAAAAAATTGTCCAAAATGTTTGAGGAGACACTTAAATATATATAATGGAGAAGATATATATAATGAGAAAAAAGAAACTTTTGTTTTTAGTCTTTTATCTGACTTTTTTACTTGTAACAACTTTAATAACAATTTATATCATTTCTACACAAAACCTTGGATTTGAGCGCTTATCTGGGCAAATTAGATATACTATTAAAGTTTGAACCATGAAAGCACACTGAATCATTTCTCCCCAAATTATGCAAATGCTTAATTAATCTCTAATTCAATATTATATGTAAACTGGGTCCATTTCAAATCTAATACATGTTTTAAGAAAAGTCTATTTTCACCAATAAATCAGAATACTTCTCTATTTTGGAAATAAAGTCGGATAGAGAACAGAAAATTGTCTACGAATGAGCCTATTCTTGACCAACTTCTAGTGAAAGGATGTAAGATAAGTTTTTATTTAATATTTGAGCTGAATCTAGTGTATGAATGTCAAGCCATTTATTGCTGCTGGAGGATTTTCTAAAAAAAAATAATGTTTAGCAGGAAGCGATGTGACAATTTCCACTATAAGCTTAGGGAAATAATGAGTAATTTAAGACACAGAATTGTTTTATTATCTCTGAAGCCCCATGACTTTAGACTCCTTGGTTTGAAGCAATGAAAGGAAATATAAAGAGGATTAATACTACCAGCTCGTGTTTGAGGAGCTCAATGACGATCCACTATTTATGCAGTACTAAAAATTTAATTGATTACCTTTTAGTCTGAAAAGGGAAGTGACTATACGATCTAGTACTGTATATATTTTGATTAATTTTTTGGTTAATTATCTTTATATATTTTGATCTTTTTCTTTAGAAAAAATACTGTTACTATATATATTACATATATAACAATAATAATATACATGTATTAGCTATTGACATAACACCTATTTGATGTGATATACATTAAGAACTAATAGGAGGTTACAGAATAATGAACTAAAAGTACACACACACACACACAACTCTGGGGTATAGGGAAAATTACACTTTAGAATTCAAGATTCCTGGGTTTGAATGACATATCTGCTGTTAAGTTTGGGCAGTACATTGTCTCTTTGGGCTTAGGTTCCTCATTTTAAAAAGAAACATGACAGTGCCCATCATATGATGTTGATGTGAAGAACAAATAAAATAAAATTTAAAGTATTTACCAGAATACCTGGCACATAGACAACATTGATACACAGTCTTCGTTTTTGCTACTATTACTGTGTTGCTTTGATTGTTGTTATCAGAAGAAGACTTGTGTTGATGTTAGTAATCTTTGTTGAGTAATGAATGTGAGAACTTAACAGATGTGGCTGTATGGGTCCTAATTGTTTGAATCCAGCAAAAAATTCTTTGTCATCCTAACTGGTATAGTGTCATGTCACAGACTTCCACTGTTACCAGGTCATGGTGGGGGCAGTGATCAGGGAAATGAGTAAGTAGAAGGTTCTTGAATGTTGCCACCTGAAATGGGACTAGATCAATAAAACAAGTGGGCAGTATGTCTCTCTTTAGCTCTCTCTATCCTTCTCCACAACCAAAAGAGAAATCAGAGTTACAATAAAATGTCTTGCAGATGGCCGTGACAATGACTGACATCTTAAAAATATCATTCTCGATGTCAGCTTGATAGAGATTCATAAGATGTGTTAGGGAACAAGAAATGGGTTTTTGAAGCGTGAAACACACTTGTATGAGCATGCCACTTTGCTCAGATGAACAGAAGTAGGAAAGGTGGTTAATAATTAATCTGTTCCTTGTGAATTCCCGAATGAATTCTGACTGACTTAAGTGTGAAACAGAACAGAGCTAGTGTATTGCACTAGGCAGAAGAGAAAAAAAAAAGGAAAAAAATGAAGAAAACAATATGAGACTTTGGAGGATATATGTCACCATCTCCATGCCTGAAACTTCCTCAGATTTGGGCTATTTTTGACTGGGTAAGGAGTAGGGAATAAAAAGAGGGGTGTCATATCATTGCTTTGAGTGAGCTCATTTCTGAAGCTGGTTGAAGCATTTTATGACCTATTGCTGTGCCACACCTCCATCTGTACTTCTCAACTCTCTTGTTCATCCAATGAGAGATGGAAATTGCAATACAACAGAAGTGAGAAGGAGGTAAGTGGACAGGTGGCTACATATTCTATTTGATGGTGCCAAAGTGATTAGAGGAAGGGCAGAGAAAGACAAGAGCATGGGAGCAGAGCACAAAAGAAATTCTATATTACTGGGGAATGCTCAGCACATAATGGCTCCATCCAAACCTCTGCACTAAGGGAAAATCAAACTCTAACATGGCTTTTAGAAGCATAAAGCCTTGTTCCTATTTAGAAGCATAAAGCCTTGTTCCTAGGATGACCACACCTCCCCATTAAAATACTTGAGAAAACTCAGTGCTGCCAGGAGAATTTACTGTTTGTTCTAGCTAACACCTTCCCATTCTTGGAGAACTTACTTAAAAACGGCATAGAACTGTGATCCCATCCTCTACCCCTTTGAGAAAAAATATGTAACTTCTACAATTCAGGAGTGTCTTTCTCAAGGACCTGAAAGTCATTTCTTCGAGATGTAATTATCTGGAAAGAGAGAGCCTCTTTCAGTTTCTGTGGATGGATGAAATCCTAACTTTGATAATTACCAGCTAGCAGACACAAGTGATCTAATGACATTAGCGCTGACCAATCTTTTGTAAGTTTTTCACTTGACCCCACTTGCCTCCTCACAATAGCGCCTCATCCTCCCTCTAAAATGCCCAGTCACCTCTGCTCAAATTGGAACGAAACTCTTTCCCCTATTGTTAATAGTTGCTGAATAAAAATTTTTAACTGCTTTAACTAATGTCCAGCTCTATTTTTCACAGACAATCACATGATTTTATTTCATTCTATCTTATCTTATGCTACTTCTATCAAGGGACAAATTTTAGACTACTTCTAATTTTCCAGCGGTATATTTGCCTCCACATCTTCAAGGATTCATTCCAGAATCATATACTATTGTAAGATATGTTAAATGTGCTGAGGTCTTAATCTATGAATAGAAGACCTGTCTAGCTAATGGCTGACATTAGTATTCTAATAGTATCTTCCCAAATAATAACGGGGAATGAAAAAGAAGAATCTAAGCTCCATCTGTTGGCAACATGGCTTGGATCAACCTTTTCTTGCCCAAATGTTTCAAGAGAAAAAGAGATTTGGAGATAAGTTCCTGAGACATGAAAGATGGAAACTGTTACATTGAAAAACAAAACCAAAAGAAGAGAGACAAAAAACTTTTAAAATACTTGTTTAAAAAAACAAACAACATTTTAAAATTTGTCTTCAAAATGACTATATAGAGTAAGCAAATTAATTTATAAAAATTTTATGACCATCTTAAGACAAATTTGCTGATTTTAGTATATACAATATACTAAAACTTAAAGAAGTATATGCATAAGGAACTTAAAGCATGGTGCATTTGTATGATCAAATATTCTGCAACCAATAAAATTGTGCCTTTTTTTTTTTTTTTTTTTGAGACGGAGTTTCTTGTCGCTCAGGCTGGAATGCAATGGTGGGATCTCAGCTCGCTGCAACCTCCACCTCCCAGGTTCAAGCGATTCTCCTGCCTCAGCCTCCCGAGTAGCTGAGATTATAGGCACCTGCCACCACGCCCAGCTAATTTTTATATTTTTAGTAGAGATGGGGTTTCACCATGTTGGCCAGGTTGGTCTTGAACTCCTGATCTCAGGTGATCTACCCACCTCGGCCTCCCAGAGTGCTGGTATTACAGGCGTGAGCCACCGTGCCCGGCCCAAAATTGTGCTATTAAAGGGCATTTGATGCCATAGGAAAACAACATGAAAATCTCAGAACCAGAACACACATTTGTATATGTAGTATGACCCTAGGTAATAGTATATTAACTCACTTGTATACAAACACACTCATTATATATACACACAAATAGACAGTCCAATAGCAGTATATGATTTCCAAAATTAAATAGGTCATTTATTCTGAGCAATGAGATTATAGACAATATCATTTTCTTTTTCATACCTTCTGGCATTTGCCTAATTCCTTCGAGTCAGCATAGACTGTTTTATAATTAGAAAAAAGTACATAAATATAAACATTATATGCAACATCATGAGATATGAGAGCCATAAGAAATCTGCAAAGTGTGTGAAACACTTGGAAGTAAAGCATAATTCTCAAAAATACAGTGTGTAGTTACAGAATTATATTCCTATAGTGAGCTACTTTAGGATGAGAAGTATCTTATTTATCTTTTCTGGCCCATCAAACAAGCTTGACAAATATATGATGACTAAATGAGCATCTATGAATTTTCAAGAAAATGTATATTTGAATATTCTTTATTTAATTAGACACAGAAGCTTATTATCCATTTTACCAAAATTTAAATAAAAATTGCCTGATTTTACAGAAAAGAAAAATTGAAGTCTGGATAAATTTTCGGAGAAATTTACTGGGAAAGATGGAGTAGATTATTCCAACTTCATATCCGATGGTGTCCCCATTTTCTTAAAATGTTTTACTTAATAAGCATTTACTGAGAATTTGCTTTGTGCAAAGGTTTAAATGAGACAATAGTGCCAGGCCAAAACGTACCCTAGACTTTAGAGCTGTCCTTTACAAGAATGCAAATGCTGAGGTTGGCTGGAGAATATGTGCTTTGGGAAGAGATAGGGTACTAGGAAAGGAAGGTGGGACGAGAGTCAACTCACATATACCCCAAGCTATTTCAATATTTCTCATGTAGATGAACATGCTGTGACATATGAAATAGCATCAACATCATCTCTATATTTTTTACAAGCATAAAGGTAGGCACTGAATTTTGAGAAAAAGATTTGTTCCTTCCAATTTCCAAACCGAATGTGGGTCATTCTTGAAGACTATGAAATAAACGATGCACATTCATACATATAGCTCCATTGATGAAATCAAGAGACAATGACATTGAATTCTCCAATTCAAAAAGCTCCCAAGATGAGAAGTAAAGCAAATTACTAAGTGCTCTTCATTTATCTAACCCCAAATTTTATGCTGGAAGATGTTAATTCATCTCTGCCTAAGAGAAACCTCTAACGAAAACACAAACTATGTCAACTGCAAAATGCTTTTCTCAAAGGTCATGTCACAACTAGAGGGCTCTCAAAAGTGTTTTAAAGTATTCTTTGCTGGAGAGAGTTGATTTAATCACCTGTAACCTGTCCTCTAGGGATAATTTGAATTTGATAGCACTCTGCAAAGACATGTTTGCAGGAAAGAAAATTCTAAAGATACTTTCTGTAAAAAGCCTAACACAACGCAAACTTTTATAGCCCCTCAATTTATTTTCACATAGTATGAAAAGCACAAGATTTATTGCTTTGTTCTTGTTTGTTTATTTAATAAATATGTCTTGTTTTCTCCAGCAATGCTACCAGGAGCTGAAATGACTCAAGTGCAGGAAATATTTCAAAGCTAAGAATAAAAAGAAGCAATAAAGAATAGAGCTTAATTGTCGTCACAAATCTAATCTGACTGTTCTCATAATGCTTTCTTCCCTGGGTGCCTCTGCTTTAGAACTTTGTGTCAAGTAAGCAACAATTAACACAGACTTAAGAGTGCAGGTTATATATTGGAAGTGAGACTTTCACATTTTTGCAGGGGCTCAGGAATATATATATATATATATATATATATATATATATGTATGTATGTATATATCTCTTGATGTTATGATTTTCAGCAATAACCAGGTATCATCATCTGGGATGAGCCAATTTGAAAATTGATGTTTTTCTCTTAAGGTTTTAATCATTAGAATTTGAACCAAGATCATGACACTGGAGGGAGAAAAGGAAGTGATTTCTTCACTATTTGACTTTCAGAAATAGCTCAAATGACCGTTTTAATTCGCTTTTAAGGAAGGGCCTGGAAGTAGCTGGAGGAAAGTAGATTGGGTAGATTTTCCCCAAGGAACTTAAAAACTAGCATTTACTAAAGTGTATTCTGCAGAATACTACATCCTTGAAATATGATTAATTGAAAAACAATGAGATTCTGTGATCAACTATATGTTGAAAAATATGTATTTAAATAAAATTTTATCTTACTGTACATTTCCCATAATATTTTTTCCTAGCTACATGGGCATTATCAGTTTTCAAGAGAAGTATAAAATAAACAATTTTCCAAACCTGATTGGTCCCACAATACTTTTTTTGGCTACACATTTAATGGAGAAAAGTCTTTCAATGTCATGCCTAGATAAAAACATTATTTTTATCCAGGCATCTTCCACACATGTGATTGACGCAAACTTTTTTCTTTTTGAAGGGAGCAAGAGTGGGAAGTAGGTGAACCAAGTTATTTAGAATACAGAATTGTTAGAAACTTTAGTGCAGTATTAAGCCACTTGTCTGACGCAATAAACTGTTTCTGTGTTTTTCTAAGGAGTCAGGCATTATGGTAAGAATTCCCCAATATATGAAATAAGTTCATTCTATCTACATAGTTAAGGAAAATGAGACTCATGAAGTTAAAGTAATTTACATAGCTAATTGTGACAAATCTGGGAATTGGACTTAATTCAGATGCGTCAACCCTCCCTATCAACCAGCACAGATGATGAATATTGTTGGCGGCTGTGTGAATGATACTTAGACCTTGTCTCAGACCAAAGCCAAAATTGATTCCAACAGAACAAACTGAGCCAGTCAGACCATCATCACTTTGCTATGAAGAGTAATGAATCATATATGGACTTCAGGAGACAGATTAAAAATATGTTTCCAATCCATTGCTTTCCCTGCATGATTTAAGATTTTATAAACCATTGAGGTAGAAGGTAGGACAAAGCTTCTCATGCTTGTATACAAGAATCAGACACTCTCCTCAAGATTTTTAGTTAGAGTATAGTGATTTGTATATTTAATTAACTTCTCAGGAAACATTCTTTTAGGTAATCCTTGAGCTATGTTTTAAGAAGCTCTGATGTGAAGAATATAAAACATAGCCAGTTATTGATAATCTAGAAAATGTAAGTGTCTAGCAAAGATCAGCATGTTAATTATTCCACAGTACAAAAAAGTTGTTGGACACATAAGTAAAGGAGATGAAAGTCAGAATTTGTTAGATCTTCCCGCTGTTTTAAAAAGGCTCTGTACCTGACTCTTTTTTAAAAGCTAGCTTGGATTAGGGAAACATAATCTACAACCTATTGTTTCTCATTTAATAATTCATTCTTTGAAGACCTTGTCGTTATGCTTATGCTTATTTTTATATCTGTGTTCAATTCATACTTCCAGATATTCAGGTGGCTAGTAGATTGGTTCAAAGTAGAGTACAAAAGGAAGTCAGATACTAGTCCTGCATTCCAACATCATAGGCTGTCATTAGAAATAGGAGGGTAGACCCAGCATGGTGACTCATGCCTGTAATCCCAGCATTTTGGGAGGCCAAGGTGGGCGGATGGCTCAAGCCTGTAATCCCAGCACTTTGGGAGGCTGAGACGGGCGGATCACGAGGTCAGGAGATCAAGACCATCCTGGCTGACACGGTGAAACCCCGTCTCTACTAAAAAATACGAAAACTTAGCCGGGCGAGGTGGCGGGCGCCTGTAGTCCCAGCTACTCGGGAGGCTGAGGCAGGAGAATGTCTCTAAACCCGGGAGGTGGAGCTTGCTGTGAGCTGAGATCTGGCCACTGCACTCCAGCCTGGGCGACAGAGCGAGACTCCGTCTCAAAAAAAATAAAATAAAATAAATAAAAATGAAAAATTAGCCAGCCATGATGGCGGGCACCTGTAATCCTAACTACTTGGGAGGCTGAGGCAGGAGAATGGAGTGAATCCAGGAGGCGGTGCTTGCAGTGAGCCGAGATGGTGCCACTGCACTCCAGCCTGGATGACAGAGCGAGACTCCGTCTCAAAAAAAAAAAAAAAAAAAAAAAAAGAAAAAGAAAACGTAAATCACATAAGAAAATAATGAAAATTTGTTGTCTATAACAACAGTTGCATTGGTCTGATTACAAGTTTTTCTTTTCATCGTTTAAAAAATTGCTCTGCTTCTTCAAGAAGCACTGGACACAAAATGTTGAAGTTTTGTACATCTGAATAGCCGGGGATATTCTAAATTAGCCCAGCTCTACACAATCCAGAATTTTTAGATATTGTAACTATTATATCAGGCAGAACGTGAAATAACAAAATTTTAAAACAGTAAGAAGGAGGTGGTAGAGAAACAAGAGGTGTGGAGGTATGGGAGGGTGTGCCAACAACAGAGAGAGAGCTGAGGAGAAAGTGTCAGAAGACAGAGGCAGAAGGGTGAAGAGGCAGAAGACAGAGGCATGAGAGTGAAAGAAATGGGAGAAAGAGCAAAGAACAGGTAAGAGTGAAGAATAAGGAGAACGCACGCCGCCTGTGTCTCTAGGTTTCCTGCTACAGGAATCATCCTAGGGGATAGAAACACCAGTGTGGACATTCAAGTTTTGCTCTCCTTCTTCCCAAGGACCATCCCACAGAAATTAACCATAGGAAGTAAGATATAAATAGAGTTATATGAAGAGAACATTAGATATTCAGATAAACCCAAAAGAAAAAAAAAGAATACATTGGCATTCAAAGAAAGACAAAAGGAACAGAAGTGAAAGGGTTGTCTAAGTTAAGACCCCACCAGCAGGAAGCAGAAGGCTCCATCCAGGGCTGATACCAGATGTCATGTTGCCAGGTGAACAGGTGAACATCAGGTAAGGAGGAGCAGATGTCCAGAACAAAGATGACATCCGCATTGAGGGTATTAGCAGTGTGAGGACTTAAACTAGGAGACAAAAAAACACAGCAGTGCAATTGAAGGGGAAAAGATCACAGGATGGTTACTGCAAAACCAGGAAACTTCAGGCATGTGACTCCTTCCTGAAATTTACCATCTATTGGCAAATACATGTGTAGCTAATACTCATATCTTCATTAATTCATTGTTTAATAAGCATATTTCCACCGGCCATGGAAGTATTGTTCATCTCAGGAAATCTATAAGAACAGAGAAAAAGGGTAAGCCATTTTATGAATTCCAAAGGTCTAAGTACAAGTACTGAGACTTAAATGTGGACTTCTCAACTGAGAGAATATCAGTGTTTTATTTATCCACTGAACTTATACTGATGTTTCAATTGTTGTGTTATTCTACTGACCTCTTTTTTCCCCAGCTCTTTTCTATTTATCCGAACAAACAAAGAAATAGTAGCGGAAAGTCACTGGGGGAAAGTAAAATAGTTTTGAATAGACCAAGGAGGAGCCCCAGTTTAGGAATAAAGTAGTCCTTTCCAGCACACGTCATACTGACAGCTCTCGTATTTGGTGTCATGCAGAGAGACAGATAATATCACAGCATGCTACAGAGACAAAGAACTAAAGGGCCAAAACAGAGCTCTCAGAAAGGAGTTGTGGTATTGATTTTTTATTAAATCACATTTCTCTGAAAATGGAGATTCTGAGTTTCTAAGGGAAAAGACGCCTTCGGCTTTATGCTTACGTGATTTCCAAACTCTAGGAAAAAACTAAGGAATATGATAAATATTTGAAAGACAATCTATGCAGATATGCAACCTAGTGGTAGAGAAGGGACTAGAATCAACTTTTCTTGATTTCAAGTATGACACTTTTTATGTTTTTAAGAACACATTAAAACAATTTGTGGGCAAAATTATTTCCATGGGTAGAATAATTATTATTCTCCCATCACATCTTCCCTTTGGATAGTTTCTGAGAAGTACTGTGAGATGGAGCAGTATTTGGCAAAGTTTTACAAGAGGAAGTATAAACCAGAACTGGAGGCTTTAAGCCACTAACGTTGTGGTAATCTATTACAACAGCAATAGGAAATTAACATAGGAAGTCCTTTGTCACAATTGTTAAAGTCTTCTCCTCTTGAAATTATCCCTGTACTCTCAGTGGTTGGGAAATCTTACTTAGAGATGGCTATGAATTGACTAGGAGCACTAGTATGCTATCAGATATACTTCAATAAATCCTCATTTTTATTTGAAAAGTCAAAAAGTACAAATTTGATGAATTCTGTGGTTTCCAAGATTGGCAATGACTTGGATGGAAAACTTTTTGCTTTCATTTTTGTTTTTGTTTTTTGAGACAGAGCTTCACTCTGTTGCCCAGGCTGGAGTGCAGTGGAGAGATCTTGGCTCACTGCAAAGTCTGCCTCCTGGATTCAAGTGATCCTCCAGCCCCAGCCTCCCAGCTAGCTGGGATTACAGGTGTACACCACCATGCCTGGTTGATTTTTTTGTATTTTTTAGTAAAGATGGGGTTTCACCATGTTGGCCAGACTGGTCTGGAACTCCTGACCTCAAGTGATGTGCCAGTCTCAGCCTCCCAGTGTGCTGGGATTACAGGCATGAGTCACCGTGCCCAGTCAGAGAGAAAACATTGAATTATTGGTGGGAATAAAGGAAGATGGCAGTCGGCTTGGGTTGCTATTAAAAATGGCATAAACTGGGCCAGGAACAGTGGCTCACACCTGTAATCCCAGCACTTTGGGAGGCTGAGGCAGGCAGACCACCTGAGGTCAGGAGTTTGAGACCACCCTGGCCAACATGGCAAAACCCTGTCTCCACAAAATACACAAAAATTAGCCAGGCTTGGTGGTGGGTGCCTATAATCCCAGCTACTCAGGAGGCTGAGGCAGGTGAATCACTTGAACCTGGGAGATGTAGGTTGCAGTGAGCTGAGATCGCGCCTGCACTCCAGCCTGGGCTACAAAAGCAAGGCTCCATCAAAAAAAGAAAAAAGAAAAGAAAAGCGTAAACTGGGTGGCTAACACATCAAGTATTGATCTCTCATATTTATAGAGGCTGGGAAGTTGAGGATCAAGGAGTGCCAGCCAGTTTGGTTCCTGCCAAAGGCCTTTTTCCTTGTTTGCAGATGAATGCCTTTTTTCTGTATCTTCACATGGCTGAGAGATCATCCTGCCGTGTCTCTTATTGTAAGGGCATTAATCCCATCATGAGGATTCCACCCTCATGACCTCATTACCTCCCCAAGGCCCCATCTCCAATACCATCACCTTGGAAACTATGACACAAAATTTTGGATGGATACAAACATTCAGTCTACAGTAGAAGACTTCCTTAAGACGGTCACCCCTATTGCGCTTGGCTTTCAGATAATTTGTAGAAAGAAGTAAAATGTGTTTATTTTTATAGTAAACAGAGACTTGGAAGACCTTTCTAATTTCTGCTTTTTCCTCCATTTGTTATTTATTATATTTGGCTTAGGTCAATAGTCAGCATAGTATCAGGTCATTCACAGATCTTTTTTTAAGAAATTTGGCCCTTCTTTCTATGAACCAATTTTGCCAGCATTGCTTTCCATGTTTATAGATGCACTTTAGACCCTGTGAAAAGTAATTGCTGGATTCATTTAATCTATTCTAGCTATAATTAATTTTTATGGCATGGCTTCTGAATAAATAGCTTTTGAAGTATACTTGTGTAAGTAGAAAAAGGTGTAAATGCCAGGAACTTGTCAGAAGCAGAGCTATGCCTTTTCTATAGTATTATCCAAGCTGGCATCTATCACATGGTCTACCCCAGAGAGAGGCCCAATAAATATGTGTTCACTTCATTGATTCACTGCTTCTCTGGCTGACTGGGTGTAGGGGTGTATGTTGGATTACTTACTGATTGGTAAAACAAACGGTTACGGCCAACACACCTTTGTGTTGTTCATATGCTACTCAGCACTTTCAGTAGGGCTTCCTAAATTTTTGTTTGCACATCTGCCTACTTCAATAGACTTTGAGCATCCTGTTTATATCTGTTTCTCAAGCCTATAGTCTAATTCATGACACATAGGAGGTACTAAGAAGATTAAGTTAGAACAGGTACAGGTACATAGAGAACTGAATGAATGAAAGAATGAATGAATGAACAAACAGATGAATAAATGAACAAGTGAATGAGTGGATAAAGGACAATTTAGCGTTATTCAAACATGAGTTATTTTGAACATCCGCTTTATCCCATGGACATGTTTGGAATACACTGATGAACGAACAAACGTTGAATTCCTTAAAACATTTCTTCTGCAGCATCATATTTATCAGAATCAGAGACTGTACCTTCTGATAAGTGTCTGGAGAGAAGCTACATGCAGAGGTTGATAAAGACTGAGAATATGATTTGTCATTGAGGAAGCGGGCCTTAAAAGTGCTTCAGTCTCTGTCCTTCTCTAGCAGAAAGACTATACCAGGGCAAAATAAATAACTAGTTAAATAAGGAAGCACTTCTTAATTAAATTCTTTGAAATTAGTCCTAAAACATGGATAAACATATTTCAAAATCCTAAAAAAAAAAAAAAAAATCACTTCCATACAGGATGGACTTGGTTCTTCTAGTTGTTATGTTTCAGAGTGGAGATAATAAAATGCAGGTATGTGTATGTGTGCTTGTGTGTTTGTGTGTGTCACAAGAGTGGGCTTGATATACACGGGTGTTCTGCCCCGTCTGGTTCTCTGACTCTAGCATTCCCTTGCTCTTCTGCCTTCAACCATGGCTGCCGTTTTATTTTAATGTTAATTATTAATGATTAGTGAATATGACCAATCCAAGTCCCATGACCAGCCAAGAGGTAGATAGTCATAATAGGCATCTCTGTCTCTTCTCTTAGAGCAGTAATTCAATTTTCACTAATTCAATATTTATGGCAACTGTATAGAATGTGACAACTATGAATAATGTGAACTGATATTTTCCACACACTAGTCCTACCAGAATCTATTCGTTCCCTTTTATCTCTCAGGTCAACCCTGACATTTTCCCCTCATTGACCTCTTTATGGCCTTTCAGGCCTCCATAAAGCTTCTCGAACACCCCAGGTATAGTCCCAACTTGTTCTTCTCTGTCTGGAACGCTAAACTCACTAAAATCTTCATGGCTGTCAGGTTTTATGAAAGTCTAATATACTGTAATATTTACTTATGTATTTAGTTCACTGTTTATCGTCTAACTCATACCCAGAGATTCAGTTTTCACCTGAGTGAAAAATACGCATTGTCTTGTCATGTTTCTGCAGATGCAAGAATGAGGGCCAGACATAGTCAGGTGTTGCTTAACAACAGAGATGTAATCTGAGCAGTGTGTTCTTAGATGATTTTGTCCTTGTGCAAATGTGATAGAACTTACATACACCTAGATGGCACAGCCTACTATACACCTAGGCTGTATGGTACTGCTTATTGCTGCTAGGCTACAAACCTGTGCTGAATATTGTAGGCAATTGTAACACAATGGCAAATACTTGTGTATTTAAACATATCTAAACATAGAAAAGGTGCATTCAAACTATGGTATACAATACATATTTGGTATACCTGTATAGACCACTTACCATGAATAGAGCTCACAGGACAGTAAATGGCTCTGGGTGCATCAGTAAGAGGGCGGTGAATCAGTGTGATGACACAGGATGTTACTGTGCACTATTGTGGACCTTATGGATTCTGCACACTTAAGCTCTGCTAAATTTATTTATTTTCTTTCTTTAATAATACATAACATAACCTTACTATAACTTCTCTTTTTTGAGACGGAGTCTCGCTCTGTCGCCCAGGTTGGAGTGCAGTGGCATGACCTTGGCTCACTACAACTTCCACCTCCAGGGTTGAAGTGATTCTCCTGCCTCAGCCTCCCAAGTAGCTGAGATTACAGTAGCTGGGATTACAGGAACCATCACGCCCGGCTAATTTTTGTATTTTTAGTAGAGACGGGGTTTCACCACGTTGGCCAGGCTGGTCTCTTAACTCCTGACCTTAAATGATCTGCCCACCTGGGCCTCCCAAAGTGCTGGGATTATAAACATGAGCCACCATGCCCAGTCACTGTAACTTCTTTATAAACATTTAAAGTTTTCAAAAATATTTTTACTCTTTTGTAATAATAATTATCTTAAAACAGAAACACATTGTACAACTGTATAAAAATATGGTTTTTTACCTCATTATTCTATGATTTTTTTGTTTTTAAGTTTTTTTTTTTTTAACATTTTAAACATTTTTGTTAAAAACTAAGGTGCAAACACACATATCAGCCTAAGCCTACTCATGGTCAGCAACTTCAAGTTGTCACCAGGAAGCAATAGGAATTTTTTGGCTTCATTATAATTTTATGAGACCACCGTTGTATATGGTGTCATTAACTGAAACATTGTTATGATGTATAGTACTATATACACATGTACATATATTTGTATGCATACACATATTCATATATACATACATAAACGTATATCTAGATACATCACACATTTGATACATATGAAAACATGCATGCATATGTGGTTTACAAGTACCCAGGTGATCACTATTAATAGCCAGATTTCTGTACTGCTGATACACATGCCAGCAAACATCTGAATAAATATTAGAGGAAGAATCCTTGATCTAGTAGTACTATGCTTGATAGATTGATGTTCCAGGGATGTCAGATAGTTTAGAGAAAAGAAAATGGTGTGTAAGGGAGTAGTGATTTAGAAAGCAAGCTGTCTGGAGCCCAAATACCCAATATTTAACACTATTTATTGGTGAACATTATACACGTGCAACTCATAAAGTAATGGCATAAAAACTCTTGTTCGCTAAAAACACCCAAAGTAAAGGCATTAGTGAGGTATTCACAGTGAAGCTGGAGAAAAAGGATATGCTTCAGAGATGTTTTGGTCATAAATCAGTAGAAAGAAATGACTGATAAAAAGTTGGGTCTGGGCGCGGTGGCTCACGCCTGTAATCCCACCACTTTGGGAGGCTGAGGCAGGTGGATCGCCTGACGTCAGGAGTTCAAGACCAACCTGGCCAATATAATAAAACCCTGTCTCTTCTAAAAAATAGGAAAAATTATCCAGGCATGGTAGTGGGCACCTGTACTCCCAGGTACTCATGAGGCTGAGGCAGGAGACTCACTTGAACCCAGGAAGCAGAGGTTGCAGTGAGTCAAGATTGCTCCACTATACTCCAGCCTGGGTGACAGAGCAAGACACAGTCTCAAAAAAATAAAAGAGTTGGAAAATGGCTAAGCTTAGAAACTTAAGGCATTCGATGGTGGATGTGATTCTGTACATGATGCATTTGAAGCTTTCGTGGTATATCTAGGTGGAGATGTCTAGTAGACAGAAGTGTGTGCTGGAAAAATGTGCAGAAGCTGCATGGTTAGGAGACATAAAGCCTTTAGAGATTTGTGTATAATCTGTGGACGATTGTTGTTACTAGCTCAATCCTTTGCCCCACATTTACCACTCTACGTGACCTTGCTAATTCTCCTTAAAGTACATATGGTTGTCATTTTGTTTTCATTTATAAGTTATTTGTCTACTGATCATCTCTCTCAGGAGACTGCATCTTCTATATGAACTGGTACCTTTTTCAATTTGTCCACTGTTGTATTTATAGCACTTTGATAGTGCTAGATGCCTATTATTTGTTGAATGAATAAATGAATGATTAATATGATGAATTTTTAGCAGAAATAAAATGTTCAGCTAGATGATTTTATTTATTTATTTATTTATTTATTTATTTATTTATTTATTTATTATTTATATTATTTTTTGAGACAGAATCTCACTCTGTCACCCAGGCTGGAGTGCAATGGCGTGGTCTCGCTCACTGCCACCTCCGCCTCCCGGGTGCAAGCAATTCTCCCTACTCAGCCTCCCGAGTAGCTGGGACTACAGACGTGTGCTGCCACACCCAGCTAATTTTTGTATTTTTAGTAAAGACGGGGTTTCACTATATCAGCCAGGCTGGTCTAGAACTCCTGACCCCGTGATCCACCCACCTCAGCCTCCGAAAGTGTTGGGATTACAGGCGTGAGCCATTGCACCCTGCCAGATGATCTTTTATATAACCATAATGGTTGGGAAAAAAAATTCCATATTCTTGCATCACCAATATCCCTATGGTGTTAGAAATGGTAGCATCTTTATTCTTTCATAGTAAAACTCAAATATCTGAAATTACAACATAATAATCATTTGTCTCGCCTGCTAATAAAAAGTAATGTATAAATCATCACAATGCTAATTATAAAACAAGTAGATCATATAAATACAGCGTGTCTCATTGCCATTACATCCTACAAACATAGTTACAGTGCTACTAAAAATCAACTCTTCTCAAAATACAAAGACATAACTCTGGGAACAATTTAAGAAATAAATTTTAAAAGTAACGTATGAGTTCGCACAAACAGAATATTAAATGTAATCTTCATATCCTTAATTATGCAAGTCATAGAAGCAGATGTAAAAGAAAACTTGTATTGAGTAATATGTTAATAACTTCATATTCAGTTCCCTCAAATCAAATGATTCAGCCAAGTTTTATAGCTTTAGAAGTACTTTATTATATAGAGCACTGAACTAATGACCAGATAAAGAATTTTCTGCTAGCTTTAACTTAGCTCTGAAAAGTCATCGCAAATGCAATAAAATTATATTGCATCTTGTATTATTGATATTTGTGTTATTTCCTCTTTTCGAGTCATTTCTCTTTTTATATTCTCACTAAGGCGAGATACAAAAGAACTATATCTCTCTCTGGGAAGTACATCTAATGAGAGTGAATGAGTGAGAAAGAAATATTATCCTAAATATCTTGACCAAGTTTTCAAGAGTGAGCACATACTTTATGTAATGTAACTGCTCCATTTTATAGGGATGTAAACTTAGGCCCAAAGAGTGGAGGTGTACTCTTTAAACTTATGTTTAGTTAGTGATGATAGAATATAACTCAAGTCATTGGATGAAGTAACTCCACTATACTATGAGAGTAGCAAGTAATAAATAACCAAACCAGGCATGGTTGGTCTGATACTTTACCCGTGTTTAATGGGAATTTTATTAAGGGAGGCAAGCAAACTGCTCTAAGTAGTAGTCTTTTATGTTCACACTTTATCATCCATCTCGGCCCTAAGAGATCAGTAAATTTCAGACTTCAAATAAATAAATAATAACTCCCCATCAGGAGAGGGTTCTCATATCTCTGTAACTGTAAGCAATATATACAACGAATTTCTCCATTCTCTAAGAAAGATGGTTTGATCCTTCATCTTGTAGTCTTCAATCATTCTCTCAGTGTCGATTAAGTATTTTCTGTGTGCAAGACACCTCATTAATCTTTTACAGATACAAAATTTAAATAAAAAAACAACTTTGAAGACTTCTGTTTCTGGTTCTGCACATAAGAAAACTGGAAGACATCATTCTATCCTAACAACAAGCAAAAAACTGAACAGACTGAAAAGTCAGCAAGTTGGCTAGGATCTGTAAGAGTGGTGAGGTCACAGGACAAATATCTGCTCCCAAGAATGGAGAGACAGGCAGGGAAACATAGGGAACCACGGTTTACAGGAGCAGAAACCACCCTGAAATCAGTGTTAGGGTAGAATCAGAATCTGAACTGGAGTTGATAAATCTCTGAAGGCTCAGTGTGGAATACTCTGTAAGGTAAAAACTTCTAGAGGATCCAAACATGAAGAATAGGGGACTTTTTTTGGTTAGTTTTACCTTCAGGCGCACTGCCAGGTTCTCACGTTAAATATCAGAGAAAAATCTCCTTCCTTTCCTCTCTCCTATGCTTCTAGCAGGGGAAAGGAAAAGGAAACCATTCTGAAATATGCCAGAGCACTTTATTCTTTTTAACATGGCCTGACCTTAGGAGAGACTAGTTAACAAGGGTCTAGCCAGCTAGGGTATCATCAGAGCCTAACTTACGTCGGAGAAGGAAAATACCCAACTGCAATCCACTCTAGATATCCTCCCCCATGTAAGCAGGGAGGAAAAAAAAAATGGAGAAGCACTTGTGAAGTTCGCAGCACAGGAGAATGGTCTCACTAAGAGTCTGAGACCAATTCCTAGCACTCTAGTACACTTAGCCTATGCCCACGCATTACCCCTGCGTTACTAAAAGCCTCTTTACAGTAGCTTCTCTTAGCTGCTACATTAAAATTACAAGGTATGCCAAAAGGAAACACACACACACACACACACACACTTTTGAGGAGGCAGAACCAGCATCAGAACTGACATGGCAGGGATGTTAGAATTATTAGACTGGGAATTTAAACTGACTATGACTAATATGCTAAGGACAATAATGGGAATGTAGACAGCATGCAAGAACATATGAACAATATAATCAGAGAATTAGAAATCCTAAGAAAGAACCAAAAAGAAATGTTTGAGATCAAAAACACTGTAGCAGAAGTGAAGAATGCCTCTGATTGGCTTATTAGTAGACTGGCACAGCTGAAGGAAAATCTTTGAGCATGCAACTATCTCAGTAGAAAACTCCAAAACTAAAAAGGAGAAGGAACATGGACTGAAAAACAACCAAGAATATCCAAGGAGTGTGGGACAAATACAAAAAGGTGTAACATGTCTGTAATAAGAAAACTAGAAAAAGAAGAAAGAAAAAAGAACAGAAGAACAGAAGAAGTGTCAGACACCAAACCACAGATCCAAGAAATTCAGAGAACAACAAACTTGATAATTCCAAAAAAAAAAAAAAAAAAAAAAACCCACTACACCTGGGAATATCATTTATAAACTACAGAAAACTGATGATGTAGAAAAAAATTCTCAGAGAAGTCAAAGAAAAACAACACCTTACCCATAGAGGAAGAAATAATGAGAATTACATCTGACTTCCCCTCAGAAATCATGAAAGCAAGAAGAGAATAGAATGAACTATTTAAAATGCTGAGAGAAAACAACGCAAAACATCAATGTAGAACTCTATGCTGTATGACATTATCCGTGAAAGTGGAGGAGAAATATAGACTTTTTCAGACAAACAAGAATTAAGGGAACTTGATGGCGGTAGACCTGCTTTGCAAGAAACATTAATGAAGTGCTTTAGAGAAAAAGACAATAATATAGATCAGAAACTCATATCAACATAACAAAAGGAGGAACATCAAGAAGGAATATGTAAAGGTAAAATACATTTTAAATTTGTCTTATTTCTAATTGATCTAACAATAACTTTTTTCAAAATAGTAATAGCAACTATGTATTCAATTATATATAAATGTATATTATTTTGTATGTTTATACATAAGTGAAATGAATTACAAGTAATAATATAAGAGATAAGAGAGGATTTTGTTATTATAAGATATTCATGCCATCAGTGAAGTATAATATAGCATATTTGAAAGTAGTCTTGGATTCCTTGTAATGCATACTGCAACTTATAGGGAAACCACTAAAAAAGATTAAAAAAAAAAGAAGGAAGTATAACTGACATGCTAAGAAAGGAATTAAACTGGAATCATATAAAATGCTTCATTAAAACCACAAAAAATGTGGAAAAAAGTAGAAGACAAAAATAAGAAGAATAAACAAGTGCAACAAATAGGAAACAGTAGCAAATATGGTACACATTAATCTAACTATATCAATAATGACTTTGAATATTAGTGGTCTCAACGCACCCATTAACAGAGAATGTCAGAGTGGATGAAAAAACAATACTCAAATCTACATGTTTCTACCAGAAGCACACATCAAACATAAAGCTATATGTATTTATAATTTATATACATATATACATTAAAAGTAAATAAATGGATAAAGCATACCAAACTAACACTAATCAAAAGAAAGATGGCGTAGCTATATTTATTTCAGACAAAACGAATTTCAAATCAAGGGAAATTATCAGGAGTAAATCAGAGCATTACATGATGAAAAATAGGTCGATTCTGCAAAAAATATAATGATACTTAATTTGCATGTACCTAATAACAGAGTGTCAAACTACGTGAGGGAAAAACTCAATAGAATTTTTAAAAATCACATGATCATCTCAATAGACATAGAAAAACAAACATTTGAAAATATCCAACATACTTTCATGAACAAAACATTCAAGAAATGAGAAATATAACAGAACCTCCTCAATTCAATAAAGACCACCTATTAAAAAACAAAAACAAAAACAGCTAAGATTATACTTAATGATTAAAGACTAGTTGCTTTTCTCCTAACGTAGAAATAATATACAGATGTCCCCTCTCACTACTTTTTTTTTTGAAATGGAATTTTGATCTTGTTGCCCAGGCTGGAGTGCAATGGCGGGATCTCGGCTCACTGCAACCTCTGCCTCCCGGGTTCAAGCGATTCTCCTGCCTTGGCCTCCCGGGTAGCTGGGATTACAGGAACCCACCCCCATGCCCAGCTACTTCTTTGTATTTTTAGTAGATACGGGGTTTCACCATATTGGCCAGGCTGGTCTTGAACTCCTGACCTCAAGTGATCTGCTCGCCTCAGCCTCCCAAAGTGCTGGGATTACAGGCATGAGCCACTATGCCCGGCCCTCTCTCACTACTTACATTTAAAATTTTAGTGAAGGTTCTAGTAAGGGAAATTAGGCAATAAAAAATAATAAAGGCATTCAAATTAGAACGGAAGAAGGACATGATCTTATAAATTAAAAAATTCAAATTCATTCATTAACAAAATTCTTAGAACCAATACACAAGTTCAGCATGGCTTCATGATACAAAGTTAATATACAAAAATCTATTGTATTTCTATATACTTTAACAAATAATCCAAGAATATTGAGAAAATAATTTGATTTACAATAAAACTAAATGTAATACAATACTTAGGAAATAATTTAACAAATAATTGTAAAATATGTACACTGAAACCTATAAAATTCCATTGAAATAATTTTTAAAAGATCTAAATAAATGAAAACAAGTGCAAAGTTCATGATTTGTAGTACTTAACATTAAGATGATGACACTCTTTGCATCGATCTATAGATTCAATGAACTCCCTATACAAATTCCACCTAAATTACTTGTAGAAATTAGCAAGTTAATTCTAAAATTTACATGAAATTTCACAGGTCACAAAATAGTCAAAACAATCTTAAGAGTAAGAATAACGTAGAAGTACTTACAAAGCAGGGAATCAAGACAGTGTGACATTGTCATAAGGATAGACATGTGGATCAATGGAAGATAATTCAGAGTTCAGAAATAAATCTATATATTTACAGCAACTGATTTTCGAAAATGGTGGCAAGACCCTTCAAATGGTGCTAGGCCAGCTGGAGAGCCACTTGCATCCTCATACCATACACAGCAATTAACTCCAAATGGATCAAAGACCTCAATGTAAGAGATACAGCTATCTGTGTTGGAGTAGAATACATGGTTAAATAATCATGACCTTCGATTAGGCAAAAATTCTCATGTATGACACAAAAGCATGAACAACGAAAGGAAAATGAATTAGACTTAATCAAACCCCAAAATAAAAACCTTTGTGCTTCAAAAAGTCAGCATCAAGAAAGTAAAAAGACAAACCACAGAATGGGAGAAATATTTTCAAATCATATGTCAGATAAGTGGGTCGTATCTAGAATATATAAAGAATACTTACAAATCAGTAATAAAAAGACAAATAACCCAATTAAAAATAGATACAATATATGAATAGACATTTATTCAAGGAAGATATATAAATGTCTAGCATACACTTGATAAAATGCTTGACATCACTAGGTATTAGGGAAATGAAAATCAAAACCACAGTGAATTTCTGGAAACTTGGGTTGTTTACACTTTATCTATTGTGAATATGGCTGCTGTGAACAGTTGTGTAGAAGTATTTGTTTACATATACGTACATATTATTCAAAAATAAGTATTAAACAAATACTTCTACATAATTGTTTCTCGCAGCCCTATTCACAATAGCTAAAGAGAAATCAACCAAAATGTCTATAAACTCATAAACAAGATGTGATAGATACACATACGATTGGTTATTAGCCACAGAAAAGAATGAAGTACTGACGCATGTGACATGGATGAACTTGAAATATTGTGCTCAGTGAGCTAAGGCAGTCATGAAAGATCACATGTTTTATGATTCTAGTCATTTGAAAGTCCAGAGTATAAAAATATACAGCTAGAGTAGATTCAGGATTGCCTAGAGCTTGCGTGTGTGTGCAGCAGAGGGATTGTTAGAGAAGTGATAGTTAAAAGGTATGGAATTTCTTGTTGAGAAGAAAAGAATGACTTTGCTGCTTGTTGCACACATAGTGAAAACTTGATTAGTACACATTAGATGGGTGAAATATATGTTGATAAAGATACCGAAGATAAACCAAAGACATATGCAAGCACTAAACCTATAAATCTCCTGGCTGAAAACACTGGAGTAGATATTCGGGGCTTTGGATTAGGCAGCGATGTCTTGTATATAAAATCTAAATCACAAGCAACCAAGAAAAACGTCAATAATTTGGGTTTCACTAAAATTAAAAAACTGTTGAACATCACAGGACATCTTTAAAAAAGGTGGAAAAACAGTCCAGAGATGGTGAAGGTATCTGCAAGTCATACATTTGATGAGATGTGTACTTCAAATCTGTAAGGAACGTTGATAACTCAATTTTAAAAAGACAACAATGGTAAAGGATTTGAATAGCTACTTCTTCCAATGGCCAATAAGGATATGAAAATATAAAAAATCAACCCTCAATGCAATAATATCTAATGTTTATTAGAATGATTATGATCAGGATACAAATAATAACAAGTTTTGGTTAGGATATGGAGAAACTGAAACATTCTTACTATGCTTTTTGGAATGTAAAATGGTGCATCCACATTGAAAAATATTTTGGCAGTTCCTTAAAAGGTTAATCATATTTATTAAATGACCGAGAAATTCCACTCCTATGTAAAAATTTAAAAGAAATAAAAATGCGTCCACAGAAAAACTTGTAAAAGAGTATTCATAAAAGTGTTATTCATAATAACCAAGTAAGTATTATTCATAATAGCCAAAAGCAACTCAAATTGCCATCAACTGATCAATGGATACATACAATGCGGCAAATTCATACAAAGGAATATTATTTGACAATAAAAAAGGTATAAAGTACAATCTATTCAAAGTTAATCCATGAACCTATTTATGTTAAACACATAAACATGTTAAATGAAATAAGCCATGCACAAAGACTGAATAGTATATTATGCCTCCATTCGTATGAAATATCCAGAATAGGCAAATATAAAAGAAAAATAAGACTGTGGGTGCCCAGGAGTGGGGAGGATGAAAGGAATGGGTGATGACTGCTAAGTATTGGTTTGTTGTTGTTGTGGCTTTTGTTAATGAAAATATATCACGTTTGTGGATTAGAAGATTCAAGAAAATATTGAGAAGCTCATTCGAAAAGTTATATGAAAATGTAAAGGACCAGACTAGTCAAAACAATTTTATAAAAACTAACTTGGAGCACATACATTATTCAATTTTAAATTTTACTATACACTCAAAATAATTTAAAAAGTGGAAGTGTTGGCATGTTGATAGCATCAAAGATAATGAAACAGAATTAATACAGACATACATGGCTAATTAGTTTTTTGCTAATGTCACAGGGTAAATTTGTTGAAGTAAAAAATAATCTTTTCAGCAAAAGTTGCTGAGACAATGGTATATGCATATGACAAACGATGAACCTTGAGCTTTGCCTCATAATATACACAAAAACAAGTAAATGCAGATGGATAGCATACATATAAGATTAAATATAGAATTTTAGCTATTTTCTTTGCGAAAAAAGTTTATTTTATTTTAGAAAATATATAAATATAAAATATTTTCTATGTATTTTCTTCTCAAAGCTATTTTCTTTGAGAAGAAAATACAGGAGAAAATTTTCCTGACATTGAAATGAGTAAAAATTTCTTAGATAAGACACAAAAGTCTAAACCATTTAAAAATGATGAATTACATTTCATCAAATTCAAAACAGCAATATAGAACAATACGAACCATAGTTTCCTTTTTAAAATACACTGTTAAAAATGAAAAGGTGCCAGGCATGGTTGCGTACACCTGTAGTCCCAGCCAATCATGAGTCTGAGGCAGGAAGGTCCAACTGTTAGGGATTGCAGTGAGCTATAATTGTGCCTGTGAATAGTCACTACACTACATGTTGGGCAACATAGTTAGATCCTGTCTCTGTGTCTCCAAAAAACAAATAATAATCATAAAATAAAATGTAAAAGTGGAAAGGCAAGGCACAAACTTAAAGAAAATATTTAAAAAGCATGTGTTCTACAAAGGACCTGTACTCAGAATATACAGACATCTTGCAAGTTAATAACAAAATGACAGACAATCCAATAAATAAAATGATAGGTACTTTATTGGGAGAGTTGAATCAATGACAAATAAGCTCATAAGATGTTTGACAGCATTTGTCATTAGAAAATTAATATTCAAACTGCAATGACATGTGAATATACATCTATTATAAAGACGTAAAATGGTTACATAATAGCTTAAATAAACAAATGAGAAATATGACAATATCAAATGTTGGCAAGGATGAGGAACAACTGAAACACTCATACATTCTTACTAAAAATTCAATGTGTTTATAATAGTCATTTAAAAATTCGACAATTTCTTATAAAGTGAAAATATGCTTTCCATGTGACTCAGCGATCCCATTCCTAGGTCTTTACCCAAGAAATGTAAATGTATGTCACAAGAAGGCATGTGTTTTTGTTTGTAACTGACACATGTTAAATAATGCTAATGGAACTTCATTCATAATGGTCCCAAACCACAAATAACTCACATGCGCATCAATTGGTGAATGTTCCAAAAGTTTATAATATATATCCACGGAATAGAGTATTACTTAGTAATAAAAAGAAAAAGTTACTAATACATGCTACAGCATTAATAAATTTTAAATATGGTGCACTAAATGAAAGATGCTAGACAGAAAAGACTGCACACTACATGACTCCATTCCTATGGAACAACGAGAGCAGGCAGATCAATGTTTGCTGGGGCGAGATGCTAGCAAAAACGTTTGCAAATTGGAATCTGGGCATTTTTCATGGGTGGTGGAAATGTTTACTATCATGACTGTGGTGGTAGCTACACTGCTATTTGTTAAAACTTATTCAACTCTACATTTGGCAATTTGTATTGTATATAAATTATCTCAAAGCTAATTTCAATAGATGAAAGAGAGATACAATATGCAAAGTTTAACAAAACTATTTATTACTGTATTTTTCTTTTCCTCTGTCTGAAATATAAGAGACCTATGTCTTCCTCCTTCCTTATCAATGCCTAATACTACAAAATATATGACTTGCAAAATCAGATCAAACATCTGCATTTTATATTCTTTAAGAGTCTAGTAGCTTAGCATATTTGTTAGAACTGCCTTCAAAGACAAGTTAAGCATTATTTTCAAAACATGTAAAGAATCCTATCATTTTTAAACACGGCTACAGTGGTTTTCACATAAGTAGAAACATAAACCTTTGCTATACTGCCATAATTTGACTATAGAGTGGCTCATCATTCTGATAAAAAAAAGATATGAAGAGTTTTAGCCAATATATTATTGCTAACCAGATATTCAGCTCATATCAAGATGAAGTCACTAATTTATTCATATATTTATTTTTAAAAAGCATGTAGTAGAACACACTGCCAAGTAATCTTTTGGTAGTGGAACACACTACCAAATATATTTTTTTTCAGGAGAACATAAGGTTGAATATCACAGAGACAAGCCATCATATTTGAGATGGTAATCAAAAAGAAATTGGAGTTGCTATGTGAACACATTTGAGAGAATTACTCAAGTAAAAGTTAAAGGTTAATATATTTTCTTTCTTTCTTTCTTTCTTTCTTTCTTTCTTTCTTTCTTTCTTTTCTCTCTCTCTCTCTTTATTTCTTCTTTCTTTCTTTTTTTTTGACAGAGTCTCACTTTGTCACCCAGGCCGGGGTGCAGTGGTACTATCTCGAGATAGGCTCATTGCAACCTTCGTCTCCCAGGTTCAAGTGATTCTCATGCCTCAGCCTCCCTAGTAGCTGGAACTACAGGTGTGCATCACCATGTCCGGTTAATTTTTGTAATTTTAGTAAAGACAGGGTTTCACCATGTTGGCCAGGTTGGTGTCAAACTCCTGACTTCAGGTGATCCTCCCTCGTCAGCCTCCCAAAGTGCTAGGATTATAGGTGTGAGCCACTGTGCCCAGTCATATACATTCTTTCATACAGTAAAGAAATATCAAAATCCAAATAATACATAGAAATAAAATAAATGCAAGTTAGAATAAATCTTGAAATTGTATTTTACCTTCTGGCCAGAAAAATCCATTAGTGAATAGAAAATATCCTTTGTTGCCAGTAAAAGAAAATAAAATATTTTCTTCTTATTTTGAAATTACTAACTTTGTAGAATTATTTGACAATACTGAAGATGTCTGAGCAAACCTTATCTTTCCCACTTTTATAAGCAAGACATTAAATATTGCAGTGGAGAACCTTGGATACAAGTTGAAACTGATGCTAAGATCCATGTTCAGAATCTACTTCTGTAAAAAGTAAGCAGCTGAGAATCTGAAACTGATTATGTGTTCTCTTACTGTGTATAAAGAGGAAAGGTCTAACTGGCCTGCAGGACATCTTGACAGGACAGATTTAACCATGAAACAGAGTAGGGACAGGACTGAAGGCCCAGGGTGCTTATAGGAACCCATGAAAATATTTTAATTCATTTCAAAATCAAAACGTAAACTGAATAAATCAAGCTGGATGATAGCTGTCTTCATACCAAAACAGTCATGGAATATAGTATTTTTGCATTAATCTGATTCTAAACTGATGTTCAACGTTTGAGCAAAGTTTATGGATCCGTGAAAATATGTTCACATAATAAATGCGTGCTTTGTGACAATGTTGAATCATCTTCCAGGGTAGGCTTAGAGAATGCCTAAGTTCCAAAAGCATACCAGCCACTAACTTGCAAGCAGCCATGGGAGAGGAATAGTGTCAGGAACGAGACATGTGATACCTACAACTGATCTCATTTCACACGCCAGAAACTGACAATCCCTGCCTTTCTCTTTGTACTGGACTACCTTGTTGTTATTTTAAAACATGAATTGAAAATAAATGGTCGTTAATTGACTACATTTTTTAGTAATAGAAAAGAATCTTACTCAGGCTGTTAATTATGATTATTTATCCCTTCATGGTTTGTTTTGCTCTATTCTGTCTGAGAAATGCATCGCACAGTGATCTTTATGTTCAGACACTCTTACAAGGCTTCCCACTGTGCAGTTCTTAGCTCCTCATCGCACAATGAAACCCAGCCTGTGTGAAGCTAAGATATTACTTCTTTGCTATTATGCATAATAAGACTTACAATTTGTTTGTCTGTGATTAATTACCACTTTTCCCAAGAGATGCAATGCTGAGTGTTTTCATATGCTAATATGTGCCAAGCTGCCAGTGCTAACTCAGCTCTCTAATCCTAAAACTCACCTTAAGTGAATGAATATCACTGTTTATTGCCAAAGTTGTCATTTGTCTGGAAATGAAATAAATATCTAAGAAGAATTTCAATGATAGAGCTGCTTTTCAGCTGACAGCTCATTCCTTGTTATCAAAAGGCAAATATATGTCACTGTGTGCATTACTTAAGACTCATGAGATAATTGCTTCAATTTGCCTGACAATCTGATAATGTCATTTGCACAGTTGTGAAAGGTGTCAACACTGAATGAATGTACCTTAGACTAAAGGTGTGAAACACAGTTGGAGTAAAAAGGGCTTCTATTGAAGTGTCTTCTGCCAGATGAAATCCTAGATAGTTGCTTGCTTCTTCAAAAGTCTGTGTCCTTGACACAAATTTGATCTTGAATTTATCACCAAAAAGGAGAACAGATTCAACATTCCAGGTGGCCTAAGAAACATGTAGGTTTCTAATGATTTCTTTTAATTCAAAATTTTATTTATTGATATATTTGTGAAAGTCCATATAATGCACAGGTATATACTTGCACAGGTATATACTTTCAGCAAACTGTGTGATGGATATTGGAGAAACATATATTTTAGTAATAGATCCTTCTCATCTCAAATCTCACTAAGTTTTACGGTGTTGAGTAAATTTTGTTGCTGTTTTCCTAATTTCTCTAATTACATTTTTTTTAAATTAAATTATCTAAATGGGTATAATCCTACCCATTGCTAAGGAATTTTATGGAGATTAAATGTGTTAATAAATAAAATGTGTTTATAAATAAAATGCATTAATAAGTAAAACAATTCTATTGTAATCAGCTCAGGTTAAACACTTAGAATAGTTTAATTGTTATTAGCAACACAACTACATGTGTATTTCATCAAGTTCTTATCTTTTTTAAGCCTCAATTTCTTTTTCAAATAGATCCAAGAATAAATCATTTGTAATGTTAATATGTTTGAAGTTTTGTTCTGATGGTCACATAAGAAACATAAATATGTTTGCCCAGTGTATAGCACAAAGATGCCTTTAGGGAAAAGAAGTGCTTTCTTTATTTTATGCAATCAACAAGTAAAATATTAAAATATTATATATATATAGTTTTTCATATGATGGCATTGACAGACTTCAGAATTAACTGCAGTGTATTTCTATTTTATTATTCACCTGAGCTGGTGCTAGCAGCAGATTCTGCCTGGAGTAATTGTTCAGATCAGTGGTCTATGGCCAAGGACAGAAGAAATGAGACTTTTAATTAATAGAGTGGAAACCAGAGAGATATAATAGTTGGGACATCTGCTAAACTATAAATCTCTAAACATAAATGACTCTTTGTTTGATTGCAACTCAATATTTAGAAATTATAAGATGCAACATGGAGTTCATCTCAAATAAAGAGTTCTTATTTAACTTAGAAGGTAAACCTACAGTGCATTAACGCATGTCCAATTGAATTTTATTGTGATAGAATAAAAAAGGAGGCTTAACATACTTTACTAAATGCATGCATTCACCATCAAAATATCTACTAAAATGAGAGCAGATGACTCATTTTTTAAAAAAATTATTACACCTAAGGACTAGAAGAATGAGAAAAGATATTTGTACGTAAATAGTTCAGCACATACTTGAAAGATTTATAGCAGGTGAATAGTTATTAATTTTCTTAACAGAAAGTAGAAAATTAAAAATTAAGAGGTGTAATGCTGTAAGAAAAAATAAGTGGATTCACCCAGAATTATATCAGCCAGCTCAGATATTGGAGGCAGGAATATGTGATATTTAAAAGATACATGAATAATAGTCATCCCACTTCCACTGTTCCTTCACAACCCATGTATGCCATGTTTCTGCTCAGGAGAAACTGAACCATAGATGGTCTGGATGCAAGGACCTGAGGCACAGCAGAAGATCTGGGAGAGACATAATCATAAATGGAAGGAGCAGTTCAGTGCATTTCTATTCTCTGAAATGTTAACGTCATCTTACTCAAAATCTTTCCCTGCTATTTGGCAGCCATATTTACAGGCCCATGTTGGAAATTTGGAGAAGGTTTTTTTGTTTTAGTTTTTGTTTTTTTTTAATTCTTTCAGAAATCAAATGCTTCTAGGGAAATATTTTTAATATTTTTTATTTTCCCTCTTCACCCTCCCTTGAGTTCTACCCGTTGACAATAGCAACTATTGAACCAGAGTGCTCCAGAACACACTCAGTGATTTTTAAATATGAACAGTGATCCAAGTATCACCAGACATTAGAGGAGGGTCTGTATTATAAAGCTAGAACCCAAAACAAATGAATGGGAAGGAAAAGAATAGGAAATGAACATAGTCTTTGGAAAGGACAATCAAAACCTTACATCAACAGGAATATGCAATATTTGTAGAGAAAGTAAAAAAAAAATATGTTTCAACCAAGAAACAAAATGAAGAGGCTATATAAAATAAATAGGAAATACAAAATATTTCTAGGAAATTTTAAATATGATAGCTTAAATTAATAGAAAATTTAAAATCTATACATGTTGTAAACCAAAAGTAAATTCTAAGCCCCCAACCATCTGAATGGACCTTTTCCTCTGAACAAGAACATTCCAAAGTTAGATCGGGACATAATGGGAAGGGGGAGCCGGACATGCCTCATTATATCCTCCTCCCTTTTGGAATTACTGATAGAACAGACTCTTTAAGTCTGGTAAGAAACATTTACAATCTATTCTCTTTAGAGCTTGCTACCTGAAGTATTCATCTGCATGTTAAACTTCGATTTTCAAATCTCCTTATTGTAACCCAGGCATTCATTTCTAATGATAACTCTTTCAACAAATTACCAATCAGAAAATCTTTGAATTCACCTATGACTTGGAAACCCCCACTTCCAGTTACTCCACCTTTCTGAACTGAATCAGTGTACGTCTTACATGTATTGATTGATGCCTATGGCTCTCTAAAAGGTATAAAACAAAATTGTGGCCTGACCACCTAGGGCATGTGGTCCCAGAATCTCCCAAGGATTGTGTCATGAGCCATTGGTCACTCAGATTTGGTTCAGAATAAATCTCCAAATATTTTACAGAGTTTGACTCTTTTCGTTGATAACATGTTGGATGATAATATCAAGGAATCACTGAAAATGTGGCATAAAAACAATCAGGGAAGCATATCAAGGATCATACATAAAGATCATTGTGGTGTGTTTTGCAATATAAGATATTAGAAACAATTCAAATGGTTAAATATGGTTTAGGGTTGTGTACACACAAACGTTATATGTGGATAGCAACATATGTAAGTTATTTGATATAAACACTGTTAGACAGATATGTGAATACTGTCTAATGGCATGACTTCCATACAGAAAAACTGAAAAATCTAAAAAATACATCTAACAGTTAATGGTGGTTTCAACTGGGTTTTTAAATTATAAGGTGTCAACCAACAACAAAATTCTAAGCACCCCCAACAATCTAAATGGACCTTTCTTCTTGGGAAAGGCATTGCAGAGTTAACTTGAAAAACTATTTCAGACCATGATGGGAAGTGGGGGTAAGACCTCCCTCATTATCCCCCACTTCCTTTTGAAATTCAGGCATAACTGATCAGCATTAGCATTAAAACAGATCTTACATCTGACAAAGCTGACTCTGTTGCAATAAGATACCAAATTGCAGCCTGACTCTAGTACAGCATTGCATGACAGATAGCAGGCCCTGAAAAAAATCAAACTATTTTACCTCAAATAATGGTTATTTGCTATATCTTGAAATAGTCCTGCAAAGCTGTCTCTTGTGGGAAAAATGTACATTCTGAAAAGAGTCCCTTCCCTTTTCCACATTTTTGTACCTGATCCAGAAGAAATTTAACCAAGATTCTGGCATTCTTTTAAGTCTGATAGCAAACATTTAAAATCTATTTGCACTGAAGCTTGCTACCTGGAGGCTTCATATGTGTAATAGAAGAAACCATGGTCTCCTCAAGCTGTTATCTTAACCCAGACACTCCATTCTATTGACTCCAAGTCTGTAGATAAACTATTTAAACCAATTGCCAATCAGAAAATCTTTAAACCCACCTATGATCTGGAAGCCACCCCTACCTCTTTCTTCAAGTTGTCCCACCTTTCTATATCAAACCAGTGTACATCTTACATGTATTGATGTCTAATATCTCCCTAAAATGTATAAAACCAAGCTGGAGCCCAATCGCCTTGGACAACGATTTTCAGGATCTCCTGGGGCCAAGTCACAGGCTATTGGTCACTCATATTTGGCTCAGAATAAATCTCTGCAAATATTTTACAGAGTTTGACTCATTTCATTGCCAAAGGAAATGAATGCTGTTATTTTAATAACTAGTCTGCATTTTCTAAATTTGTATATAATTGATATAAATTGCAGTTATTTGAGCAATTTAATATATAAAATAAGAATGAAAATCTTGATTTTCAGTTCCAGGTTCTTCATGCTGTTTACTGATTGTGTCAAATGACTTTCTTCTTTTTGTCTAAGAAGGCAGTGTAACTATGTCATCTATTCATTTGAACCACAACATTTATTAAGCACTTGTTATATTAAGCAGTTGCCTTTATATTAAGTACTGAGGATATAGTGTTTATGAGATAAGTCAGTCTTTGCTATCACGAAATTAATAATCTAGAAGAGAAAATAGCTAAGAAACATAAAATCACATACATAAAAAAAGAAAAGTGTGTGTATTAATTAATTCTCACACTGCTATGAAGAACTGCCCAAGACTGGTAATTTATAAAGAAAACAGGTTTAATTGACTCAGTTCCACATGGCTGGGGAGGCCTCAGGAAACTTACAATCATGATGGAAGGGGAAGCAGGCACATCTTACATGGCGTCAGGCAAGAGAGAGAGAGAGAGCACGAAGGGGAAAGAGTCCCTTATAAAACCATCAGATCTCATGGGAGCTCACTCATTGTCATGAGAACAGCATGGGGGACACCTCCCCCATGATCCAATCACCTATCAGGTCCCTCCCTCAACACCTGGGGATTACAATTCGAGATGAGATTTTGGTGGGGACACAAAGTCAAATTGTATCAGTATGGCTTGTAAAAAGTGCCTTGAGGAAAAACATTGGTTGAAAAGAATGAATATCAATTGGATGGTTAGGGAGCCCTCTCAAGAAAAGTTGACTTTTGACCAGAGAAATTAGACTATGAAGCCATATAAAAAGAGTGATGGGAAAGAAAAGGAAAAACAAAAACAAAAACAAAAAAACAGTGAGCATTATCCTCCGAAGTTTGGAAGGTCTCAGTATAACTCAGAACCAAAAAGAAGGTAAAAACATAATTAGTAAAGGAAAGAAAAGCATGTGATAATTTTAGACAAACTGGGAGACGTGAAAGGAAGGATTTGAATCGTGATCCTAATTCATAGGGCTTTTTGGATTTTAGGCTGGAATTAACATCATCCATTTTACAAGATACTTATTGTTGTCCGGTGATGAATGAATGGGAGGATGTAAGAATGCCAGCAGGAACCATTTGGAAGCTACTGCATTGCCCCATGTAAACAGGATAGCATAATAAACTCCAACTACACCTTGCAGATTAGTGGTTTGTTTTATTCCTGGAAGGACTGCTTCACCATAAAAGGGACAAAATGCAATGCCGCAATAGATGTCCTCTGCTCTGGCTTCTGCTTTGTCACTATTGAAGAACACAGACTACTCAAAAGGAGATTCCAGTTTAGAGGCACTGTTGTCTGAAAGCACATCGCTTATTGCTCATTACTAATTTTGGTAATAATGTTAAGCAACACAACTATATGGCCTGAGAGAAAACACTGTAGACAGAGAAAACATTTATTTTGCTCTAAGCTAATCTTTAAATTGTATTACTATTGTTATTAACCATAGAAAAGCAACCCTACATATGCACCAGAATCATTTACAATTCTCTGTTATAATACAGGATTGAAGGCACCGTGCTCAGACCTCTTGAATCAGATTTGCCTGGGCTAAAGCTCTGGATACTGCATTTTAACATACTTGCCACGCACACTCCCTAGGGGCTTAACTATGCAACAGATAAGGGAACTACTCTTCCAGGCTACATCATAACAGTCCGTCCTGACACCAACCACCCCTGCATCTTCATTTTTTGGGGGAAGTTACCACATAGGGAGTTACAATCAACCACTGCAACATAATACAAAATTAAAACCTAATTTTAGACTCAAAGTACTGCTATTTCCTCACGTTTTTGAATTCAAGTTTATTCAGAATTAATTTACCTAATGATCAACAGAAAAAAAATAGGTAAGTGTTTTTCTATCCAAATGAAAATTAAAAAACGAATGTGATTTCTTAAGAACAAATGTGATTTCTTTTGAGATTTTCCTATCTGATTTTTAAGGAAAATTCAAAAAAATTTACTTAAAGTAAATATTTTATTAAAAAGGACACTCTGTAAGGAGAAATAAATGTAGCATTCTGGAAGTCAACATAATCTAGGTCATGGCACTCTAGAAATCACACTCTTTTTTATTTTTTCTTTAATATACTATGCATTTTTTTAGTCTAAGTAGTAGAAATTTGAATAGATAGCTGTTCAAGTAGAAAAAGCTTTAGTTTAATACAAGGCATTAAAGACTATAAAGAAATGGCCAATTTCTCTTCCCTGCCATCAAGAGGAAGACACTACAGTATGATCACAAGGTCATTTCTACCTTAACATTGTCTGATTCTGATGTTGCTTATCTTGTGCAAATCACATGCTCTTTTCCATTTTTTTTAACATATAAAATGGAACATGAAGAGTACAAATATTCATTTACTCTATGCTACCTGCAAACAGTATACACAGCTTTATCTGTGATATAACAGTAACCTTCGGCAAAAATGCAATATGGTAGTTAGCAATATTGTAACATTCTTTCACATGAGAAAATCGAGTCTTCCTGTGGTTAAATTATTTGACTAGCATCATACAGACCATAGGAGAAATCTACTCTGGTCTAATTTTGAGATATATGTTTTTCTCTGCTATGTCAAATTTTCCTTCATAGTGAGTTCTTTTCAATTTTTTTGTAGAATTAACTAAAAGTTTCCATATTAAATTATAATGCTCCTCAGGGGCATAGAAAGGACAAAGTCATAAGTTGTTTTTAATTTCTGCTTTGGTACATAGCCACATGATAGCTACACACTGGCCAGAGGAAAATAAAAGGACAAAAAATTGTGTAAAGCAGATCCTAATGCACTATACGGAATGAAAAATCATGGAATGCTGGATATTATGATTATTCTATTCATGGGATAGTAAATAATTTTTATCCCTTGCAGCAGCTCTAATCCATAAATAGAGAATTCCAATAGCCATGTGCAGAGAAAGGTTGCTGATGAAATTTATCAAAAAAAAGGCACCAGGATCAATTAGCAAGGTCTAACTAACATGGGTGGAGCGGGTGGAAGGGGTGGCTTTTATTCTGGTTCAGGTATACCTTGGAGGCATTACAGGTTTGGTTCCAGATTAACACAATAAAGCAAATATCACAATGAAATGAATCACACGATTTTTTTTTTTTTGCTTTCTCAGTGTATATTAAAGTTGCATTTGTACTGTAATCTATTGAGTGTTTAATAGCATTATGTCCAAAAATCAATGTACATATCTTAATTTAAAATATTGCTAAAATCTGCCAATGATCATCTGACTCTTTAGTGAGTCATAACCTTTTTGCTGGTGGAGAATCTTGCCTTGATGCTGATGACTGATCAGGGTAGTAGTTGCTGAAGACTGGGATAGCTATGTTAAGTTCTCAAAATAATAATAATAAAATAACATTTACTACACCGATTCACTCTTTCTTTTAAGAAAGATTTCTCTGTAGCATGCAATACCATTTAATAGCATTTTCCCAATAGCAGACCTTTTTCTGAAATTGAAATCAATACACTCAAACCCTGCCACAGCAGTCTTAAGTTGATAAACTTATCAACTAAGTTTACTTATTTTCTAAATCCTTTGTTGTTATTTCAGCATTGTTGACAGCATCTTCACCAGGAGTATATCTCACAAAATAACTTCCTTTACTCATCTAAAAGAAGCAACTCCTGGCCAGGCGCAGTGGCTCAGACCTGTAATCTCAGTACTTTGGGAGGCCGAGGCGAGTGGGTCACTTGAGGTCAGGAGTTGGAGACCAGCCTGGCCAACATGTTGAGGCCCTGTCTCTAATAAAAATACAAAAATTAACTGGGCGTGGTGACACATGACTGTAATCCCAGTTACTTGGGAAGTTGAAGGAGGAGAATTGCTTGAACCCAAGAAGCAGAGGTTGCAGTGAGCCGAGATGGCATCACTGCACTCTAGCCTGAGCAATAGGGTGAGTGAGACTCTGTCTTAAAGAAACAAAAAAAGGCAACTCCTCATTCATTCAAGTTTTATAATGAAATTGTAGCAATGTAGCCACATCTTCGGGCTCCTGTTTTAATTCTAGTTATCTTGCTATTTCTACTACACCTGCAGTCATATCCTTCACTGAAGTCTTGAATTTCTCAAAGTTATCTATGAGGGTTGTAAATCAACTTCTTCAACCTTCTGTTATTGTTGATATTTTGACCTCCTCCTTGGAATCACAAATGCTCTTAATAACATCTAAAATAGTAAGTCTTTTCCAGAAAGTTCTTTTATTTATTTTGCCCAAATTCATCAAAAGAAGCATTATCTGTGGCAGCCATGGCCTTATAAAATCCATTTCCAGTACCTGGAAGTTGAAAATACTTCTTGGTCCGTGGGCTGCAGAATGGATATTGTGTTAACAGGTATGAAAACATCATTGCTATCCTTATTCATCTCCGCCGGGCATAGTGGCTCATGTCTGTAATCCCAGCAATTTGGGAGGCCAAGGCAGGCAGACATCATTTGAGGTCAGGAATTCAAGACCAGCCTGGCTAACATGGCAAAACCTCGACTCCTTTAAGAATAGAAAAATTAGCTGGACATGGTGGTGTGCACCTGTAGTCCCAGCTACTTGGAAGGCTGAGGCAGAAGAATCTCTGCAGAGGTTCCAGTGAGCCAAGATCATGCCACTGCACTCCAACCTGGGTAACAGAGCAAGACTCCCTCTCAAAAACAAGACAAAACAATAAATATTCTTATCCATCTCCATCAGAGCTCTTGGGTGACTGGGTGTATTATCAATGAGCAGTAATATTTAAAGGAATCTTTTTACCTGAACAGGTCTCAACAGTAGGTTTAAAATATTTTGTAAAGCATACTATAAACTGGTGTATCATCACTCAGGCTTTGTTGTTTTATTGACAGACCACAGGCAGAGTACCTTTAGCATAATTCTTAAGGGCCTCGAGATTTTTGGTAAATGATCATGGCTTCAACCTAAAGTCACCAGCTGCATTAGCTCCTAGCAAGAGAATCAGCCTGTTCTTTGAAGCTTTGAAGTCAGGCTTTGACGACTTCTTTCTAGCTGTGAAAATTCTTGATAGTATCTTCTTCCAATAGAAGGCCATTTTTTCTACACTGAAAATCTGCTGTTTACTGTAGCCATCTTCATCCATTATCTTAGCTATATCTTCTGGATTACTTGCTGCAGCTTCTATGTCAGCACTTGCTGTTTACCTTGCACTTTTATGATCTAGAAACAACTTCTTTCCCTAAACCTCATGAACCAACCTCTGCTACTTTCATGTTTTTCTTGAACAGTTTCCTCACTTCCCTCAGTCTTTTAGAATTAAAGACAGTTGCAGCCTCGCTCTGGGTGAGGTTCCAGTTTATAGGTATGTTGTGACTGGTTTGATCTTCTATCCAGACCACTCAAACTTTCTCCATATCGGCCATAACGCTGTTTCACTTTCTTAACATCTGTGTGTTCTCTAAAGCAGCCTTTTTTATTTTTTTCAAGAACTCTTTCTTTGCTTTCAAAACTTGGCTAATGGTTGACACAAGAGGCCTAGCTTTTGGTCTTTCTACGCTTTTGACACAGCTTCCTCACTAAGCTTAATCATTTTTAGTTGCTGATTCAAAGGAGAGAGGTGCAACTCTTTTTTTTCACTTGAACACTTAGAGGTCATTGTAGGGTTATCAATTTGTCTACTTTCAGTATTGTCATATCTCAGGGAATAGAGGGAGAGAGATGGGGCAGCGGTAGGCGGAACAATCAGAACACATGTAATGTATATTGACTAAGTTTGTTGTCCTATATGGGCATAGTTTGTGATGCCCCAAAGCAATTAAAATAGGAACATCAAAGATCATTCATCACAGATCACCATAACAGATATAATAATAATGAAAATCTTTAAAATATTGCAAGAACTCCCCAAATGCAACACAGAGACATGAAGCAAGCACATGCTGTTAGAAAAATGGTTGCCACAAACTTCAATTTGTAACAACAAAACACAGTATCTGTGAAATGCAATAAAGTGAAGCACGATGAAACGAGGAGTACCTGTAATTTCTAGCTCTTTCCTTACCAGCAATATAATGTTGGCCAAGTGACTTCCTCCTTTCATTCCTTAGTACTAAAGTAGTGCTAACATCCACCTTTTAGTGTTGGGGAATCATCCCATAAGTGACGTAGTTTCTGTAGATTGTCTGCCCCAGTACCCCGTAATTTTATTGCTGTACTTGGAGCTTTAGTGCAGCTTAAAGGAGTCGCAGGTACTTAATGTCTCACCTAGTCCATTATATCTCTTCACAAATGCACGTGCTTCTTTTTGGATTATTCTTCCCTCCATCTCTTATGGGAAACCCTAGTTATAAACAGGCTTTGCAGCCAAACAGGACTGGGTTTAATTCTGGCTCTGCCAAAGAATCTGTGTGTTTTGGCAATTTGTTTTACCTTTATCAGCCTCAGTTTCCTCATCTGTCAAACGTGGCTTCTTATAGTACAACATAGACTTTACAGAATGGTTGTGAAGATCAAGTGAGGAAATTTCTATTTTAGATTATGCCAAATATCGAATAAAAAGTAACTATAATATTAAAATTATAAACTAATTACACAATATTTTATGTATTATGATTATAATACTTTCCATTTTATTATCTGCAAGCATGAATCTTCAAAGTAAAAACCAAAAAATAATTTTTATTCTAACCCACACATTATTTTCTTCCCAACAATAAAATTAAGCCAGGTGTAACTTGCAGAAATAAATTTCTTAGGGAAACAACCTTACATATTAGATCATAAAGGCCACTTTATTTTTATTGTATTTTCAGACCTGACATATAAGAATGCCCAACTAGATTTACATGGGCAGTTTTATAATTAATTAAGTAGAAAATGTTATTTTCTCCTTCCAAAAATCCAAATATTTTAAATCTCAAATGTCACCTCTGCCAAGTTACCTTCCCTGAATACTCCTTCTGAAATAAAGCCTTGAACCCAGTCATCAAACTCTATCTCTTTATGTTTTGTTTCACAGAAGCAATCATTTCCCAACATAACACTACATATTTATCTGATTTCTTCTTTTTTTGTTTTACTCTGCTAGACTGTAAGCTCCATAAGGACAAGGAACTTGTCTAGTTTACTGCTTGAATCTCCAGCTGTTATGATAATGCCTGGCACATATGTTGGATCTTGTTTTCACTTTTTTCTTTTGACATATGTATAGAGCCACAAGAAGTTGCAAATATGTTACACAGATGTCCTGTGGACTTGTAATTCAGTTGACTCCAATGCTAACATCCTACATAATAGTACAGTAGGAAACAGAAAATGGACATTACTGGAGCCAAACAACTAGAGGACTTAGATCTCAGTTTGTGTGCTCATTTTTTTTTTTGCACATGTTTGTGTATAGGTCTACATTTTATCACATTTATAGATTTGTGTTAACTATGATCACCATCAAGATACAGAACTATTCTATCATTTCCAAACTCCCACATCTCAAAACACAATTGTTTTATAGATGCATCTCCTCCCCTTCCCTAACCGCTTGCAACCACTGATCTGTTCCCCATCTCTATAATTTTGTTATTTTTAGAATGTTATATAAATTTACTCATATTATATGCATATATAAAAGCTATTTTCACTCAGCATAAATAACACCCTTGAAATTTATCCAAATTTTATATGTACCAATATTCTGTTCCTTTTTACTATTTAGTTTTATTCTATATTTCTACTAATTATATCATTAAGTAAATCCCATGTTCTATGATTTATATTACATATTTCAAAGTCATGTAAAATATTTGCATTTTATCACTTTATTTCAACATATTAACCTGCCACTTATCTTGTCCAGGGCACTGTATATCCTTATATTGTAAAATTTTTAAATGTCATATTTTCCTCCTGCCTCCACATCCTTATAAGCAGCTGTGAACACTCTGTCCAGGTGGTCAGATGCACTAAATGATAAGGAGGCACCTGCCACAACTTCCCTTCTTGCCCTCCCCTGACTGTTGAACTAGTGACATTCAAACACACTAATGAAATTCTCTCATTCCTTTTGCTTGCGTACACCCCCCAGATTTCCAGTAAAGGCAGTTGTCCATGGGTCCTCTCTCCCTTAGCTCCACCTGGTTGGCTGACCCCACTTTCCTGGAGCTACTCCCATATGGCCTCTTGAGCATCATGCCACGCCTTTCTTTCTAAGATATGTGAGTGTAATAAATCCTTTTATTTCATATGCCTCTGAGAGTGTAATTTCCAGGGCAGTGTGGGAATGACCCTTAAAGGCTCCATGAGGGGAACTTACTTTCCCATTTATAAGACAATCCTTCAGCAAGTAGGGGAAATTTCCAGAATGAAAATGTGATTGACTCTGATCTCAGCTGACAGCTAAAGAAGGGTCTCAGTCTTTCTGCCTGTGATGTTTCAGGGTATATGGTCTTTCGTCGCTTACTACAGTTGACACATGACAGTGCATAACACATTGGAATGGCTTCTCTGTTTCCATCCTTCTGCTTTTCCCTTCTCACCTTGTTTGGAGAATAGGCAACATTCTCAGTGGACTTCAGAGGAAAGAAAATCCTCATTGAACTGGTAATAAATAATTTTATTTTGTCTTTAGAAAATCTTCTCCATTTCTTTTTCTTAAAAATTACATAAGAAAAGGAAAAAGCCCTAGAAGTTCAGATCTAGCATGTAAGGCATAAGACCCAGAAATGCAAATTTTAAGGTATCCCAAGAAACATGGCATTCTTAGAGAAATACTAGAATTATTTAAGGAAAGCACACAAACAAAAACAAGAATCCCAGTGCTATATAATATATAAAAATTATGCAGGGTAAATACTTTATAATTAATGGCTTTCAAACTTTAATTAATGAGTTATAGAGGGCACAAAACAGAACAGAGGTTTTCTGTTGGGTGTGATGACTCACGCCTGTAATCCCAGCACTTTGGGAGGCCAAGACAGGCGGGTCGCTTGAGGTCAGGAGTTTGAAACCATCCTGGCCAACATGGTAAAATCCCACCTCTACTAAAAATACAAAAGTTAGCCGGGCGTGGTGGCCAGTGCCTGTAATTCGAGCTACTCAGGAGGCTGAGGCAGAAGAATCGCTTGAACCCAGGAGATGGAGTGAGCCAAGATTGTGGCACTGTGCTCCAGCCTGGGTGACAGAGGGAGACTCTGTCTCAAACAAACAAACAAAAACCCCACACAAACACACACACACACAGAGGTTTTCATCCCCTCTGTTCCCAGCACTGTGGCTGCTTCTCATATTGTATTAGTTTGCTGGAATGTGACTACCCCCCCTGCAAAAAAAAAAAAAAAAAAAAAAAAAATCAGGAACAGAAGAGATGAAACCATTCACAAAAATAAGCAAGAAAGACACAAACTTATAGTTCTCAAATAACTAGTTTTCTTGGCTTTACAATATGCCACCTCATTTATTGCTCCCAAGAGCTTTGTGAGGTGGGCATACTTTTTCCTATAGTAGACTAGTAAAATGAGATATGAGATTTAGAGGTATCGTATGCTATGTACTGAGTGTTTATGCCCCCCCAAAATTTGTATGTGAAAATCTTAACCGCCAGTGTGATGGTATTTGGTGGTGGAGTCTTAGGGAAGCGATTAGGTCATGGGGTAGAACCCTCATAAATGGGATAGTGTCTTATAAAAGAGATCTCAGAAGGCTTGGTGTGGTGACTTATGATTCTAATCCCAGCACTTTGAGAGGCTGAAGCAGGAAGATGGCTTAAAGCTGGGAGTTTGATACCACCCTGGGCAATTAAGCAAAACTCCCATCTCTACAAAAAAAAAAAAAAAAAAAAAAAAAAAGAGTAAAATTAGCTGAACATGGTGGTGTGTACTTGTAGTCCCAGCTACTTAGAAGGCTTATGTATGAGGATCAGTGGAGCCCAGGAGTTTGAGTCTGCAGTGAGCTATGATCGCACCACTGCACTCCAGTCTGGATCACAGAGGGAGGCCACATCACTGAAAGATAATAATACTTATTTTGTTTTTATTTTTTTGTTTGTTTTATTTAGCAACCCCAGAGTGTGTGCTCTCTTTCTCTCCTCTGCTTTTCTGCCATGTGAGGGTACAGCCAAAATACAGCAGTCTGTGAATCAGAAAGAGGGCTTTCTCTAGACACCTAATCAGCCAGCACCTTAATCTTGGAATTCTTACCCTACAGAACTATGAGAAAAACAACAGCTTGTTGTTTAAGCCACCCGGTGTATGGTCTTATATTATAGCCCAAACTAACTAATACATGTAGTTTGCCTAAAATGTACCTTAGGTATTAAAGGCAAAGCTGAGATTGCAATTTGAGATATCTGGCTACAAACATTATGTTCCTCCTTCCTCACCAACTACCACTTGGCTTCAAATCTTTAATTGAATTTTCTTTATAATTTAAGTTTCATGTTCCATTGAACACTGTTCCAGATGTTCATAGGGGTGCCAAGGCATAGGGAGTAGGGATGGCAGGTAGACCTTTGTTGGTAAATACATATGAGAAAGCCAGCACCAAATAAGATACGTAGAAAGTAACAAACAACACACCTCTTCATGATTTATTTTATAGGATTTACTTAAAAACAGGTTTCTGTTTATTTTTAATTTTTGTGGGTACATGGTAGGTTTAAATATTTATGAAGTAGATGATATATTTTGATACAGAAATACAATGGACAATAATCACATAAGGGTAAGTAGGATCCGTCACTTGAAGTGTTTATTCTTTCTTCGTATTACAAACAATCCAATTACACCCTTTTATTTATTTTAAAATGTATGACGTTGGTGGAAAAGTAACTGAGCTTTTTCCCATTGCTTTTAATACAATAAATTATTGGTGAGTGTAGTCACTGTTGTGCTGTCAAATACTAGATCTTATTCATTCTAACCACAGTTTTGTACTCATTAACCATCCCACCATCCTCACTTCCCCCTCCCACTCCCCTTCCCAGCTTCTGGTAACCATCATTCTACTCTCTATTTTGATGAGTTCAATTGTGTCAATTTTTCAATCCCACAAATAAGTGAGAACATGTGAAGTTTGTCTTTCTGTGTTATTTCACTTAATATAATGTCTTCCAGTTCCATCCATGTTGTTGCAAATGACAGGATCTCATTCTTTTTTATGGCTAAATAGTACTTCATTGTGTATATTTACCACATTCTCTTTATCCTTTCATCTGTTGATGGACATTTAGGTTGCTTACAAATCTTAACTATTGCAAATAGTGCTGCAGATAAATATGGGAGTGCAGATATCTCTTCGATATAATGATGTTCTTTGTTTTAGGTATTTATTCAGCAATGGGATTGCTGGATAATATGCTAGTTTTAGTTTTTTTCAGGAATCTCCAAACTGTTATCTATAGTGTTTGTCCTAACATATTTCCACCAACAATGTACGAGGGTTCTATTTTCTCCACATCCTCATTAGCATTAGTCATTTCCTGTCTTTCTGATATAACCTGTCTTAACTGAGGTGAAATGATATCTCATTATAATTTTTACTAGCATTTCCCTGATAATCAATGATGTTGAGCACCTTTTCATATACCTGTTGGCTATTTGTATGTCTTCTTTTGAGACACATCTTTTCAGATATTTTGTCCATTTTAAAAATCAGATTATTATATTTTTCCATTGTTTGATCTCCCTATATATTCTCTTTCTAATCCATTGACAGATGAATAGTTTGCAAATAATTTCTCCCATTCTTATAGCTATCTTTTTACTTTGTTGATTGTTTGCACTAATGTGCATAAGCTTATTAGCTTGATGTGATCTAATTTGTCCATTTTTTCCTTGGTTGCCTGCACTTTTGGGGTATCACTCAAGAAATCTTTCCCCAAACCAAAGTCTTAGAGAGTTTCTTCAATGTTTTTTGGGGGAGTAGTGTCATTATTTTAGATATTAGATTTAAGTCTTTAATCCATTTTGATTTCACTTTTGTGTATGGCAAAATACAGGGGTCTAGTTTTATTATTTTGCATATGGATATGTAATTTTCCCAGCACTAGTTATTGAAGAGACTGTCCTTTACCCAATGTATGTTTTTGGCAATTTTGTAAAAAATGAGTTTACTATAGATGTATGGGTTTATATTTTGTATTATCTATTCTATTCCATTAATCTATGTGTATGTTTTTTATGGCACTACCATGCTGTTTTGGTTACTATAGCTCCATAGTTTATTTTGAAGTCAGGTAAGGTGATTCCTTCAGTTTTCTTCTTTTTGCTCAGAATAGCTTTCACTATTCTAGGTTTTTTGTGGTTCCATAAGCATTTTAGGATTTTTTTCTATTTCTATGAAGAATGTCACAGGTATATTGATAAGGATTGCTTTTAATCTGTAGATTATTTTGGGTACAATGGACATTTTAACAACATTGATTTATCTTATCTGTGGACATGGAATATCTGTTTATTTTTGTGTTCTCTTCATTTTTGCATCAATTTTTAAAATACTTTTTATTGTAAAGATATTTCACTTCTTTGGTTAAGTTTATTCCTACATATTTCATTTTATTTGTAGCTATTGTAAGTTGGATTACTTTTTTATTTTTCAGATTATTCATGGTTGACATATAGAAATGGCACTAATTTTTATATATTGATTTGGTATCCTACAACTTTAATGAATTTGTTCGTCAGTTCTAATAGTTTTGTTTTTTGTGGAGTCTTTAGGTTTTTCTAAACATAAGATCATGTCACCTGCAAACAAGGATAATTTACCTTATTCCTTTCCAGTTTGGATGCTCTTTATATATTTGTCTTGTCTGATTGCTCTAGCTAGGACTTTCAGCACTATATTGAATAATGGTGGTAAAAGTGGACATTCTTGTTGTGTTCCAGATCTTAGAAGACAGTCTTTCAGGTTGTTGTTGTTGTTGTTGTTTCCCATTCAGTATGATACTAGCTGTAGGTCTGTCATATGTCGCTTTTATAGTTTTGAGATAGGTTCTTTCTATATCCAGGTTTTTGAGGGCTTTTATCATGATGGGATGTTGACTTTTATCAAATGCTTTTTTTCAATGTTAATTGAAAGTATCATGTGGGTTTTCTCCTTTATTATGTTGATATGGTGTATCGCATTGATTGATTTGTGTATATAGAACCATTTTTGCATCCTTGGCAGAATCCCCACTTTGTCATGATGAATGATCTTTTTAATGAGTCACTGAATTTAGTTTGCTAGTATTTTGTTGAGGATATTTGCATGAATGTTCATCAGGGAAATTGGCCTGTAGTTTCCTTCTTTTGATGTGTCTTTCTTTGATTTTGGTATCAGGGTAATAATGACCTTGTAGAATGAGTTTGAAAGTACTCCCTTTCTCTCTCTCTCTCTCTCTCTCTCTCTCTCTCTCTCTCTGGAGTAGTTTGAGTAGGATTGGTATTTGTTCTTTCAACGTTTGGTAAAATTCAACAGTAAAGCTATCAGGTCCCCGGCTTTTCTTTGAGGGGAGTTTTTTTTTTTCTTATGGCTTCGATATCATTACTTGTTATTGATTGGTTCCAGTTTTGTATTATTTTCATGTGTCAATCATGATAAGTTGTGTATTTCCAGAAATTTATCCATTTCTTCCAGATTTTCCAACTTATTGGTATGTAGTTGCTCATAGTGGTCCCTAATGATTTCCATGGAATTGGCTTTGAGGTCTTATTTTTCATCTTTGATTTTATTTATCTGGGTTTGCTTTCTTTCTTGCTTTCTTTCTTTCTTTCTTTCTTTCTTTCTTTCTTTCTTTCTTTCTTTCTTTCTTGTTAGACTGAATGTTTATTGGCTTTATCCTATCAAAAACAGCTTTTCATTTCATTGATCTTTAGTATTGTTTTTCCACTTCAATTTCACTTATTTCTGCGCTGATCTTTTTTATTTCTTTTCTTCTATTAATTCTGGTTTTTTTCTTGCTTTTCTAGTACTTTAAGATGCATTGTTATGTTTTTATTTGAAGATTTTCTACTTTTTTTTTTGATGTAGGTGTTCATTGCTATAAGGTTTCCTCTTATTACCATGTTTGTTGTATCCCACACATTTTGTTACGTTTTGTTTCCATTTTTATTTGTTTCAAGAAATTTTTAAATTTACTTCTTAATTTCTTTATTAACCCACTGGTTATTTAGGGATATATTAGTGAATTTACATGTGTTTGTATAGTTTTCAAAATTCCTCTTGTTATTGGTTTCTTGTTTCATTCCATCGTGGTCAGAGAAGACACTTGATATACTTTCAATTTTTTTGAATTGTTAAGACTTGTTTTGTAGCCTAGCAAATGATCTATCCTTGAGTATGATTCATGTTCTGGGGAGGAAGAATGTGTATTCTGCATCTGTTGAATAAAATGTTCTGTAAATAACTATTGGATCTATTTGGTTTATATGATAGACCAAATCTAGGTGATTCAAGACTGTCTTTCCTATCATTTTCAGTGCCTTTTTTCTTAATATGGTGTTAAAACTAGGCACTGTGATTGCTCACCAGATTTTTGGTTCTTATGAAGGTGCTTTTTGTGTGGAGAATTGTTCAATTTGGTGTTCTTGTTTGGGTAAAAATAGCTGGGGGTTTCTATTCTGCCGTCTTGCTCGGCCTTCTCTAAGACAGCTTTTTAAAAACATTTATTGAGTTTCTACTATAAGTAAAACAAACAGGTCATTGGTCAACTCCAAAAATATGTTATGTGTACTTATGAAGCTTAGAAAATAAAAGTCAAAACAGATATTGATATTAATACAATAATAGGAACAATAGCTCTTCCTGTTTTTCTGGGACTATCCCTGTCTTAAAAGGCAAGTCTACCTCCTAGGAGCTCCCTCAGTACTGAGTCAACATGGTATGCTGGGTAAGCCTATCAAATAATCATATGAGAAATACAGAATTACAGCTGTCACAGTTGTTAAAAGACAGAAGAGCACAAAGTTACAGATTTCTATGATGGGGAAGGTCCTGATTGGAGGTCTGAAGTGTATTCTCTGTAGAAAGGAACTATGAAAAAATAGTCCAAGAAAGAGGAGATGTTCACCTGATACATATTGGAAGAAAAGTGTTTTATGTATGTAGTGAAATTGGCATTTAAAAAAGATCATAGTAGAAGATAGCTTGTTTAGTGTGAGAACTATACAAAAGTCAGTGTGGCTGGGGCCCACGAACCAAGGGGCTCATGGTGAGATATGTATCTGAATTACACACCAGGATTCAGACCAGACTCAGCAAGCATTTTCTGTAAAGTGTCATATGGTATAAAAAATGGTAAGACGGCTTAAAAGATTTCCAGACATTGTTGTATAGCCTCCTTGTTCCAAATATTAAATCAAACATGAATCCAATCACTTCTGGAAAGGAAATGTTATTAAGGTCCTGATCAGGTGACCTTTAGATAGAGAGGTCTAAATATAGATAGAGGCCCCTATTGGGCCTGACCTATCGCATAAACATTTAAATCTTAGTTCTAGAGGTCAGAAATAGAGGACTTCAGAGATTTCCAGCACAAGGGGATTTAACTCACAAGACATTCTCCATGGCTGACTTTAATATGGAAAAAATCATGTGGCAGGAACTGTGGGCAGCACTAGGAGCTGAAAGCAGCCACTAACGATAGCTATTAAGCAACCAGGTGTCTTGCCACTCAAAGGAATTGCATTTTTTAAATGGGCATTTAGAGAAAGACCCTAAATCTTAAATAATATAGCAGCTCTGGACAACGTCTTGATTTCAGTCATGTGAGACCCTGAACAGAGAACATGGTCATACTGTGCCAACTCCTGACACATAGAGACTGGGAAATAACAAAGTTTTGTTATTTTAAGCTAATAATTTTGCAGTGATTAGTTATGCAGTACTAGAAAACAAGCACAGTAAACCTGGTAATTCTTTTTTAACTACTGGGCATTACAGTTTCTGCTGCAACTAGTCAACTATGATATTATAGTGCAAAATCAGCCATAGATAGTACATAAATGAATATGTATGTCTATATTCCAATAAAATTTCACTTACAAATAAAGCAGTAAATATATTTGGTTTGTGTGTTATAATTTTCAGACTCCTAATATAGAAAATCTAAGGAGTTGTATACATTGTTAAGGAGTTTTTGCTTTAGCCTAACTAAAATGGAAAAGCATTGTATGGCTTTAGTGTGATGATAAATGATTATATTTACATTTTGAAGATCAATCTGCCTAAGACTCTGGTAATGAATAATTGAATGAAGTATATCAATATGAAAAGTGTAGAATAAGTTTTTGGCTATTGCACTTGATATCTCTTGCTAGAAGGATGGTTACTGGAAGAGTGATAGGGAAAATCTTCAATCTGGGCACGTGTGTGACTATGCATGCATGCGTGTGTGTTTCCATTCATGCACATGTATAAACTCCCTATAAAGATAGGAGTTGTGTTTTGTGACATTTTTGCTCTAATGAATAAACAGATTCTGCAACATTTGTAATGTAACTCTAAAAAAAAAATGACTGTGCTTTTTCTATGACCATGGCATCAGATTGATTAAATGAACATTTCCTGTACCTAGTGGATTCATATGAATTATAGGGAAGAAACCAGCTCTACTGACCCGGTGATTTAATGTTCTCTCCCTAACAATTTGCAAAACATTATGAGATTATGAGAACGATATCACCAGGGGCATTTTGAAATGGTCTGAAATTGATCATGGCTAAACAACAGCTTCCTTTTTGCCTTACCTCTTCTCACACAATGCTGTTTGAAATAGTATTTTGGGCTGGGCGCGGGGGCTCAGCCCTGTAATCCCAGCACTTTGGGAGGCCGAGGTGGGTGGATCATCTGAGGTCGGGAGTTCGAGAGCAGCCTGACCAACATGGAGAAACCCCATGTCTTCTAAAAATACAAAATTAGCTGGGCGTTGTGGCACATGCCTGTAATCCCAGCTACTCGGGAGGCTGAGGCAGCGAATCGCTTGAACCCAAGAGGTGGAGGTTGCGGTGAGCTGAGATTGCACCATTGCACTCCAGCCTGGGCAACAAGAGTGAAACTTCGTCTCCCAAAAAAAAATAAACAAACAAATACTATTTTTAAAAGTCTTTATATCGGAGTATTTTCTTAGGTACTGAATGGTCTCTTATGAAATAAGACACCCAGCTCAATAATTGACACATAGTAGGTATCAAGTGAATTTTAGTGGAATTGGAATTTAACTTGGCTAAAATAAAGACAGTTTTTAATTGAACCTAGGTTTAAAATACTAAACAAAGTTGGTAACTATGGTGAATACCAAGCCATTTAGAGTTCAGCATTGCTTTTCTTCAAAAAGAAATGCAAAATTAAAAGAGAAAAATGTTGCAAGACATATCTCTGTGGGTCTTTCATATTCCTACATGTGTTGCTGTGTGCTATACTTCTAGACACTGACCACTCCTTACCTTGGACCATTTTTCAGTATAATGTTTACAGCAAGTAATTGAGGAATGAGTTAACATCTCCCCTGGGAACAAAGACTTATTTGCTGACTGCTCACTGTGAAATAGAGGATTTCTTAAGCTTAGCAATCCTCTTTTGTGATACAATCCATGGTTTATGCAGGCACCTGTGTAGGCCCTCTGTGTGGATTTGGGAGGCAAGTGGAATTAACAGAAACATGCTAATACTCATGCTACTTGCTGTGTCATGAGTAATGAAATTCTTGGTCTCTGAGCAAGAAGTTCATATTTTCTGTCAGGGTTTGTGATAGAGTATTCAGGCTTACTTTATCATGTCATAAATAAAGAATGATTCCTACTGCAGAAAAAACTTTTCAAGGTTTTATGTCTTGGATAAATATTCCAGGTTGACTACTTTGAACAACATGTTCTCAAATATTTTCCTAAATATTTATGAAAGGATACCATAATTAGTGACATAAATGATGATAATGTTTTGGTTGACAAAGCATTCTTTCAAAAGTTTGCTTTAGTTCCTCAAACTTTAAGTTAAGTAAGAAAGATACTATCATTCCAAGTACAAATGTAAACATTGCTCAGAAGGTTTTTACAATGTTTTTCAAAGCAGTGTAGTGTTTAAAAGTTAGGTTCCTACTTATAATTTGAAGAATCTGCCTTCTGTTGTTTAAACATATTATTTATAAAAATAGTACATTGAAAAATACATTTATTTTAATTATGGATTCATGTATTAGCAACATTTCTCAAAACTTATTGTATTATGCTAGTAGTATAACGTTCTATAGTATGTGTTCTGTGTGTGTGCGTATGTGTGAGAAAATCAATTGCACATAATACGTAGCAGATACAATGCAGACGAGTGGTTAGAATATCTAGTTTGTTTTATAAGGTAAATAAGAAAGTTTTGTTTGTTTCGTTGATTTTGCTTTATAGCTCAAATATGTTTTTTGAAATAATTTTGGGAATTTTAATTGTACTTTCAGTCATTGAGTTAAAGATAGAAAGGAGAAAAGGGTAAAGTCAGGAAAAGAGTTGGTGAGAACCATCACCGTTCACATAGAGACCCAGGTATTGGAACCTCAGATTGAACCAAATCCCAGATTCTTTTGTTTCCTTGGGGGAGTAAATCACAAAATTTATTTAAACTCCTCTTCATAGCTTGCAGTGCTCTGAAGATCATTCTTCAAGTGTATGAGTAAGCTTTGTATGTTCTTTATTGCGAAGGCTTGGATTCCTTATTGACATATAGATTGAAGTTCTTAATTGTCAAGACTAAGAGGCAATTGAAAGAATAGCTTGGTGAAATGCTCTAGGTAAGAGACAAAAATTTGCTCATTTTTTAGATTTTGGTGCCTAGCACAGTGCCTTGAACTAGAGAAAGTACACACACACACATATACAAACACACACACACATATGGATAAAAAAGAGAAAAGAGGGAGACTGGGTGCAGTGGCTCATGCCTGTAATCCCACCACTTTGGAGGCTGAGGAAGGGCAGATCCCCTGAAGTCAGGAGTTCAAGACCAGCCTGGCCAACATGGTGAAATCCTGTCTCTATTAAACGTACAAAAATTAGCTAGGTATGGTGGCATGCACCTGTAATCCCAGCTACTCGAGAGGCTGAGGGAGGAGAATATCTTGAACTTGGGAGGCGGAGGTTGCAGTGAGCTGAGATGATGCCACTGCCTTCCAGCCTGTGCGATAGACAGAGACTCCATCTCAAAACAACAAAACAAAACAAAACAAAAAAACTCAAAGAGAGAGTGAAACGAGGGCATGAGAAAGGAAGATTGAATGAAAATACCAAGGAAATTCTTCTTTAAGAGAGTTGATGAAGCAAGCATGAACTTTAGACCACCTTTGGATGGATTTCCTCCCATTTAATCAAAAAAACATGTTAATAAAATCACAAACATACAGGAATTAGTATAAAATCTGTATTTATTTGTAAGAAGAAAGAGAATAGGAGAAATCAGGCAAACAAACTAGGAGAGAGAGGCTAAATTACATAAAATTAAAAAAGGGGGGTGGCTAAAGAATAACTAAGAAAGAGAAAATAAAAAAGAGAACAACCAGAAAGAAAAAGGCACAGAGAGGCTAGACAGAAAGAAAGAAAAAAAAAAGGAAAAGAAAAGAAAAGTTAAACTTTTAGTTTAGCTTTACTTTCTTTCTATATGATTAGTAAATCAACAAGGGAGACGGAACCTTACAGCAGGAAGAGAGAGGAGAAAATGGCTGCTTTTCAAACACTTGACTTAACCACACCTGGTCTCTAGCTGGCAGCCTCTGCATATTCCCCTGACAGCACCTGGAGAAGGTTCCTGTAGAACACCGAAGGGGTGGTGGGAAAGTATGACATGTGGCACCAGGGCAAGATCTGATCCTTGACAAATGAAATCTGTCAGCCATCTCCTCAAAGGCTGCCACCTTTCATATCCCTGCTTGGCTGAGCTAGCTTTATATAGAGACTTATTGTATTATTCAGCTGGTTTGATTTTCCTTTTTATGACAACCCTCCCCTGGAGACCATCCATCTCTTTACAATCCTGGAGAATGACTCTAACTGAATGATATTTCAATGTAATTTATAACTCTCCACTGTAAACACAAATGCAGGTTGTTTCTTAGCACTGGAAACAATGCTAGTGGCCAGTCTTGAACCTTTATTATTTGAATGAAGTTAGTACCAACATGGTTAAAGAATTTAGATGGGAAAATTTAATAGAGCTAAAAGAAAGAAGAAACAAATGCAAAACGAATAAACAAACAAACACAAACACTCTGAAAAAAAAAGGAAAGAATGAGTTTTAGCTTTCTACCGTTATTAGTAATTTTGTGTTGTTGAACTTCACAGGCAGTTATGAAGATTGTGTAAATAATTCATGATTAAGACTTACTAACAAAGTTGTAGGAAATAGTACCCAGTACTATTTCTAGCATAATTCTAAAGACATAAGAAACCTTAAGATGTACCTATTCCATTGGAAGATCTAAACTCTTACTATGTTTATTCTCCCTAAATTTATTATAGATTCACAACAGTTCCAATCAAAATAGCAGTAGACGTTTTGTTATTTTTTGTTGTTGTTTGTGGAAATTGAGGAGAAGGTTCCTGTGGAAATGCACAGGATAACCAAGGTAATCTTGAAGGACACCGAGGTCAAGGGCTTACAGCACCTGATTTTAAGACCTACTAAAAAGGTCAGTAATTAAGAAAGTGTGGGCTGGGCGAGGTGGCTCGTGCCTGTAATCCCAGCACACACACACACGCGCGCGCACACACACACACACACACAGTGACTTTTATGCTCTTTGGGAGGCCAAGGCAGCCAGATCACAATGTCAGGAGATCGAGACCATCCTGGCCAACATGGTGTAACCCCGTCTCTACTGAAAATACAAAAATTAGCCGGGTGGGGTAGTGGGTGCCTTTAGTCGCAGCTACTCAGGAGGCTGAGGCAGGAGAATTGCTTGAACCAGGAGGCGGAGGTTGCACTTAGCCGCACTTACCTGTGAAGATGTCTACTTAACATTTACCTCTGTTAAAAAAACGTTATTCCTGGTGTTGGCCTCTGTTTCATTCTACTCTAATTGATAAAAATTTATTTCACATTATTTAGACCAATTTGAAAATTTTCTTATGAATATATTTATCAAAAAATTATATTCATATTAATTATAATATAATATTAATCAAAACAATTATAAATAGATATTTTTGGCTATAGGATGCTGTAATCTGAAAATAATATTTTACATGAATAATTTATAATGATTTTATATCTATGTTTTATTGTAAAGTTTGACTATATGGTTAAAAATAAAATAATTTTAAGACTAAGCAATTACATTAGGAAAAGTTTTTGAAGATAACGAAAAGAAATAACTCAAGTAGAAAAAATTGAATATAAAATTCCTGGTAAAGAAATATTTTTTGTGAATGTATAGAATGATTAATAATGGTTATCAACTTGCTATAGGAATTTCATTTCATTGAATATATTTTATAGGAATGATTTAAATGTCTTATTAAAAATGTTAGTGTTTATAGTGTGCTAAGTTTTATAACATTTGCAACTACCTGCTCTTAAAATGAAATGTGATTTGTCAATTTAAATATATGAAAAGGAGTGAGGTTTTCAGAATTCATTTGGAAATACACAAACAAAAATGTTGAAGACCACTGTCTAGGAACATAAAAGTAGCTATCTAGAAACCATCAACATGTGGACGAGCACAGAATTCCTGCTGTCCTCCAAAGTCGTTCCAGGCCTCCTCTGAAACTCTTGGGATGAAGTTCACATAGGAACACAATATGGCCTCAATGATTTCTGTAGCCTCATTTGCTGGGTTCTATTTTCCATACTCACGTAGAAGGATCCCCAAAGACAGAACACGGGTACTTTTCTGAAAGACCCCAGCCTATTTCCTAGAAGGCTTGCTGTTTCTGCCTTGAATTCACTCTCTACACACCAAATGAACAAGCTAACAATTCCTGCTCCTGAAAATTCAGCTCAGCATCATCCCCTCCTCTGGAAACGCTCCTAGGTGATTGCATAAAGATTTGTATTTTTTTCGGGATTAGAACCTTTGCTGAGTTAAGTATTTGTCTTCACCAATGTCAAAATTTATGTACTCCTTCGGGGCAGGGCTTTTCTGATTTTGTTCTGTTTTTTTGTTTATGTTTTTCCACTTTGTTTCCCTCTTTAAAATTGGAGGGTTTAAACGCTATTTTACAACACGCAAATGATTGTAGAACGATTGAATTTAATAATAAACACACATTGAATCTACTTTTCTTTTTCCATAGAGCAAGTTCATGCATTTGAAATTACTGAAAAGGCATATCTTAATGACTTCAAAGTTTAAACCTGATAATATTTGAAAAGTAAATTTCTGGTTTATTTTCAAAATATTAAATTATTTATGAAATACTGGCTACATAGAATGCCAGAGAGACTTATAGTATTAAAAAGATAATTCTGTAATTATAGATATTATACTTTGATTTTCGTAGCAAATAAGTCTTCCTAAAGGCAGCACTCTCTAAGTATTTTGAGATGGCTTCTGCAAACCTGCTATTAATTTTCTGTGGTACAGTATCTGCTCTAATTATTAGAATTCACAGTATTGTGCTGTCTTAAATATCCTATTTGGAAAATCTATAATGAAATGATTTGATTTGCTCATGATGGCTAAAAAGATTAAGATGAGTAAGCAGTAAACCCTAGAAAACCTTTAACAAATAAGAAAAAAAAAATCCTTATCCTGCAATCCACCTCTAGTGCCAGATTTAGGACTGAATGGCTGATAGAATGGATGATTGATTGGCAAAGAGAAATATGCCTGGATGCCAAGCTGACGGAGGAGACTTATTCACTTGCTCCATCCCTCCCTCGCTCAGGGGTTCACTGGCTGGCTGACGAGAGCTGCCTGGCAGACTGCCTAGTTAACTTACTAACTGACTGGTTGGCTAGCTGCAGGGATGGTTTCCTGACTAACTAAGTGTCCGATGAAAGGGATGACAAGTTGCACAGCTGCCTGCTACACTAGCTCAGAGGTCAGTTGGCTGATGGTCTGACTGACAGTTTGCCAGACTAAATTAATAACCGATGTGCAAGATCACACACATTCTGGAGGTGTTCTCAACTGCATACTCACACTCACTCAGGCTGCAAGATTATGCAAATATCCAGACCACATTTGTGTAGCCTGGGACTGCATAAAATTCACGGCTCCATTTGAGATGACTTTTTATACCTGAGAAACTCAAAATTCCTGATGTTTAATATTCTACACCCAGAGACCATTCAGAAAGAATTGGGGCTCTGTCTATGGATGGTTTATGTGCTAGGGCAAAAGTAAAAATGACTGCATAGGGTGTTTGCTTAAATCTGAAAGAGGCCAGTCATAGGTGGTGAGGGTGTAGATGATCAGTAGCTGTTTCGTAAGAGTTAGTAACTTTCCTTCCCATGTTGATAGATTGATTCATTATTTTAATAAACATTTGTTTAAAACTTACACGATGGAGGTAATACAATGGTATGTAAATTATATTAATGTGAAGCAATATAAAGAAAAATATCACTACCTAAAATATACAAATTTATAAAATTTAAAAAATCACTATCACAAAATAATTATCACTAACAGAGCATGTCAAAAATGGAAGGACTTTGATAGGTACGTGTGGGTAATAAGAAGGTTTATGATTAAAATATTTCCAATAAATATTATTTCTCTCTTTTTTTGATGGTGATAACCTGTGTTTTTTCGTGAGTAAATGAACATATCTTGAGTTTAATCAGCATAACAAAAATAGGCGATTTTGCATGTATGTGTACCATTACTAAAAATGTCTTCTTACCTGGCCTTTATCTGCTTGGTAAGTGCCTTTACCCATTAAAGTCCATCTAAATAGCTTCAAGCTCTGTTATTTTATCTAAGAATTTCTCTCTCCATGTGTATATCAGGTTACCATGTGTTCTTTCTTTAGTGTGTCTGACTCACTAAGTAATATATGTTTAAGTTAATCATAACTTCACATAATAATTATTGTACATATTTTTCTGTGTGCTGTCAGTTCGTCCAGGATGGAAAACACTTATTTTACATCTTATGTCTCTCAAAGATTTGTCTGGTACTTAATTTATATCAAGTGACCAATAAATGCTAATTATAAAATTGAATAAATAAAATATAAATAAAATATGAGATATTTAGCCTCACTCCTTAAATGATCTTTTTTGCTTTGCAAGTATAAGCAAAAGCAAATTTAGCTAATGATAAATATCTATGTAATTCATAATAAGCATTAACTTTTTGCTTTTCTCATCTCTTATTTTCTTTTTGAGTTAAAAGATTCCCTGGGAATAAAGTTTAAAAATTCTTATGATTCTCTTAGTGTGGACAACTGGCATTTTATAATATTTAATTATCAAATAATCTTTCAGAGCCCTTAAGTTATGTGAACTCATGAAGGATGTAGAAAATCATACATAATCATATTTTGTAATCAACCAAAAAGAAATGGTCAGTGTTCATTGTAAAACATTTGTAACTAAATTGTTAGTTTATGACGGTTAAATTAGGCCAAATATTTAACTCTGTGTATCTCAATATTTCTGTGTATTAAATTAAGACGACCTAAATTCACTTAAGGTCCATACATCTATTGCCCTAATGATCCTAAAGTCAAGTCATGTCAAGTCATTTCTCTCGTGTTTATTTTGTAAAATGTGGATAATAAGGAGGATCCCATAGGATTTTTCAAGGAATGAAATAGATATGCCTGCATGTATGTGTAGATAGATCAATATAGATACATAGATATATAAATATTTTATCCTAAAATTTCTCTGTCTCTCTATATGATGCATATCATATATGATATACATGAAACTTAGAACAAGTTCTGGCCTTGGTAACTTCTGTATATTGTTTTCTGTCTGCTCATAGGGATGGTAACTCCTGTTTTAGCTTCATTAGTCAGAAACTAGAACTGGATGAAAAGGGACTACAATTCAAGGAAGCAGAACAACAAAAAGAATAATAAATCAGAGAAGGCGAGACAGCCAATATATCATGGGATTGTTTTCTGAGAATCTGCTTAAGCATTGCATTTAGTAGTCCTTTCAGGATACGGCATGAGAAAAAAATATATGAGCTGGCTTTATCCCTCACATGTCAAACATTAAGTCCCCGTGGCATTAACTTTACTGTACTTCTGAGTTGTGTTTGGACATGAAGGGAGTCTCATACACAGCATTAATAGTATAATCCTGGGGCGAGAAGGAAAGATGTATGTTACCCATTTAAAATACTAAAAGTCCATGTTCCTCATACAAAAGATGCAACAAATGCATAATTAGAGCACCAGAAGAACAAAGAGAAAACTGATAAAGAAATATTTCAGGTAATAATGACTAAAAACTTTCCAAAATTTATTATAGTCACAAAACTATGGATTTAGAGAGCTCAGAGCTCACAAAGCAGAAAAAGCAAAAACTATAACTGAGTGTAGGTAGCAGAGTTAAACTGTAGAAAAACAAAGACAAGTAAAACATCTTGAAGGAAACCAGAGCAGGGTGGGAGAACTCCCTGCATATAGAGGAGCAAGGATAAGAATTTCACAGTGACTTTCTAACCGGAAACGTCACAGTGACTTTCTAACCGGAAACCATGGAAGCAAGACAGCATCTGACTGAAATGCAAACTATCAGAATTCACACAAAGTGAAACAGACAACTTGCAAATTCCTACATCTATTAAAGAAGAATATTCAATAATTAATAACCTTCTGAGAAGGAAACCACCATAGGCATATAGTTTCACTGGTGAATTATATCCCACATTTAAGTAAGATAATACCAGTTTTCTACAATATTTTACAGAAATATAGGCAAAAGCAAAACTTTCCAAATAATTCTATGAGGGCAGACTTAATCATACCAAACCAGATTGACATTATAGAGAAAGCAAAACATTATGAACACATTATAAGTAGGAAAAAAAATCTACAGGTTGATATCTCTCATGAACATAATCATAAAAATCCTCAAGAAATATTAGCAAATTGAATCCAAAAATATACAGAATTTTACAACATAACCAGTTGTGATTTATTCCAAGAACACAGTATTCCCAACATTTATGAGACAAACAATGTATCTGCCATATTAACAAACTAAAAATGAAAAAGGTTGTATAAACAGAAAAAGCAAGGGACAAAAGTCCAACAAATACGTATGATTTAAAAAAAATTCTTAGCAAATTCAGAATGGTGAAGAACTTGCTTCAACTTGATACAGAACATCTGCAAATACATACATAAAACATCATATTTAAGGTTAAAATACTGGATGCTGTAGTCTGGAAAGCAAGAGCACAGGTAAAGCAAGTTTTTCTTTTTCTTTTTTTTTGGGGGGGATGGAGTCTTACTCTGTCAGCAGACAGGAGTGCAGTGGCACAATCTCGGCTCACTGCAACCTCTGCCTCCCGGGTTCAAGCGATTCTCCTGCCTCAGCCTCCCTAGTAGCTGGGACTACAGGCATGTGCCACCATTCCCGGCTAATTTTTGTATTTTTAGTAGAGATGGCGTTTCACCATGTTGGCGAGGATGGTCTCAATCTCTTGACCTCGTGATCTGCCTGCCTCGGCCTCCCAAAGTGCTGGGATTACAGATGTGAGCCACCGCGCCCAGCCAAAAATGTTTTTTTGTTTGTTTGTTTTTTGTTTTTTACCACTCCTATTCAACATCTTATTGAAAGTCCTAACTAATGCAGTAAGATAAGAAAAGGAAAGAAAATGTACACTGATTGGAAATAAAGATCTCTCCTTGCAGATGGCACAGTTGTCAAGTGGATACAGGAGTCAACTGAAATCTTCCAATGACCAACGCTGAAAAAATAACAAAACCAGGTAGTGCTGCATTATAACACAAAATATAAAATAAATATTCATGCGGCCATACTTCTATAATATAAATATGATTGAATAAATAAGGAGAATTCTCTTTACAAGATTATTCAAAGGATTTTAAATTACAGTCTGTCAATAAGAGGTAAACCATAATTGCCATTCCTTAGGTATAGACTATACATGGTGATTGTCTTTCTGGACAGTGTGGTATAGAAAGGGAGAACAAAAGAGAAAACATTCATAGTGAAACAACCTGATAAATAATTTCTCAAGCCAGCTGACTAAGGTTAACATTAACAGTGATTATACTGATTGCATGCACTTTTATAAGAGGCGATATAAACAGCACTTCCTCATTTCTACTGTCTTCCTCCCAAAAAACCTTACCCCAGGTTAATCATGAGAAAACCATGAGATAAAAATACCAACTAAAAGGCATTCTATAAGATAGTTGCCCAGTAATCCTCAAAAATGTCAAGGTCTTCAAAAATAAGAAAAGTGTGAGAAACTTACATAACTAATAGGAACCTCAGAAGATACAACTACTAAATGTAATGTATTCTAGAGGAGCTTCAGCATATAAAATGAACATTAGGGAAACCCTGGGGAATTACAAATAAACTATGGACTGAGGTTGAAAATAATGTATCCAGATCAGTTTTATTAATTGTGATCAGTGTACCAGGATAAGGTTTTAAAAACAGATCAGGGCACAGTGGCTCATGGCTATAATCCCAGCTCCTTAGGAGGCTGAGGAGAGAGGCATGTTTGAGGCCAGGAGTTTGAGACCATGCGGGACAACGAAATGAGATTTATTCTATTTTTTAAAAAATGGGTAAAAAATTAGCCAGGCATGGTGGAGCCTGCTTATGGCTCCAGCTGCTTGAGAGTCTTAGGTGGGGGGATTTTCTGAACTCAGGAGTTCAAGGATGCAGTGAGCTATGATTGTGTCACTGCACTCCAGCATGGGCAATAGAGCTTGACCTTCTCTATTAAGGAAGAAGAAGAAGAGGAAGGGGAACGCAAAGGGGAAGGGGAAGGAGAAGGAGGGGGAGGGGGAGGGGGAGGAGAAAAATTGGGTGTAAGGTATACAGAAAGTCTCACTACTATCTTTACAATCATTTCATAAATCTAAAATAGCTGTAAAATTATGTATATTTATCTATCATTTACCTAGAGAGAGCGCGTGTGTTCACATTAGAACACTACTCAGTTGAATGTGTAAGGTATGATTTGGGGGAATGAGAAGAGCATAACAAGAAAGGTGTTTGGAAGCATTCTGAAGCAAAGATATGTCTTAGGAACTGAAAAACATTTGGTATACCTGGAGAGGAAAACTGGAGATAGTATGTGGTAAAATATGAATCTAATGATCCGGAGAAGGGCTATTTCACTAAGGGTTTCATAAGCTATTTTAAAAGGTTTAGTCTTTACAATTAGGATAATGGGAAATCTTCCATGAACTGGAAGCCAGTAATCAACTTGATGGTATTTTTGTGTTGGTAGGATAATTCTGATCTATAGGACCTGAGGGAGGTAAGACCAGGGTGTAAGATAGTTCAGGCTAACTATAAGGGAGTCCAAGATATGTAAAATGGCAATGGGGATGTTAAAGAGTAGATATAGAAGGAAAACTATATGTGATACTTCCGAAATACTGAAGTTGAGAAAGGAGAAATTTGAACAATCATAGATAATGCCTTTTTCTTTCAAGCAACTAGATTCAAACCTAGGCTTTTAGAATTCAAAGCCATTGTTATCTTACTCTTGCTGCTATGTCATTGTGATGAGAATATCTAATCCATGTTCCTCTCTTTATAACCATTCTAACATAAGGTTTATGTGTGTGGTGGGGACTGTGATGGGAAGTAGGAGGTGGACTATGTTTATTTATAGATTTGCAGAGTATAACATTTCTCTGTTTCATAGTACCAAAGAGATTTTAAAACTAACTGGCTCACACACAGGGTTTTCCCAAAAGAATTTCAGCCACCATTTGTGGAATGTGTTCAAAGTGACAGGCAAAGCATTGGAAAACAGGTTCACATTTAATCTTCTAAATGACTTCGTAAAAATATACTTGCATTCCCATTTTTTAAGATGAAGAAAACACGTATATAATAGGATAAATAAATTGCTAAGGAACTGAAGTTATTAAGTGTGACAGAATTCTGATTTAAGACTACATTTGCCTAATTCTGAATCCCGTTCTTTTATAAAACATCACATCAACTTCCAGTAATAAAAGCAGTCTATGGTATTATAGGAACAGGAAATTCAAAGGAAAGGAGTTGACCCCGTATAAAACCCACCTTTGAAAGTTTCAAGTAGCTATATTTATGGGGAGAGTTGAAAAAGAACTAGTGAATAAAGTCTCTTTTTCACTGTCTTAAATGATAGTTTCTCAAGGCTTGTTCCTTCAAAAGGCTTGAGTCATTTCTGTTTGACCGGGTCTTGGCGGAAGGAATGAAAGAGCTTCATGATGACACAGTTCAAGAATTACTACATAAATCAGGCAGCATGAATGATCCCATTATCTGGTCATGGATCCCTGGCTGCAAGGAGCTTTTGCTAAAGGTAAATCCACAGATACATCAACATAGGGAGGAACTTCTAAAAGTCAATGCCTGATTCCAATATTAGATGATGGGATGTGTGCGGTGACACAGGACAGATTGAAATCTTTTGTGGTGCAAATTTATCACTTTGGATATGACTTTTTATGCTCTGATATAAAAGTGACAACAGAATGTCACAAAGTAGGTAGGGATGAGAAGTCCAAGTAATATTATAAAGAATATACTCAATGGCCAAGAAACGCATCCGCTCAGGTCTCTGGGCCAATGAAATAAAACAGAACACCACACAGTTTGTTAGGTACCTGGATTCATGAAATAGACCCCTCATGTCTGGCATAGACCACAGATTTAATAATTCTCATAATGCAAATTAATTTATATTTCAGAGAATGTATTTGTTTTCATCACTGAAATGTGGATATCAACATTTGATTTATCTAAAATAATTTTTGAATTAATTCAATTAGGTCTGGCATGAGAAATACTGACATACAAATAGAAATATTAGCTAAACATTGATAAGGACACATGATGACTCATGCATTGTGCTAAATGCTTTATAGGAGTTATCATAATAAAAAATCATTGAAACTTCCCAAAGTAGGAACATTTGTCATCCCCATGTAACTGATGAATCATGAATGTCTGATACAGATCGGAGCTCAATTAGTCTCATTCCAAAATCTTTAATTAAAACATAGAAGATAATATATATTTATGGTATTTTACATGTCAAAGACCATTTGGCACGTCTTCTAGTTAGGATATTTCTAATACTCTTCAGATTTTTGTATACTTGGATCATAATCTTCTATTTACAGGGTAACAGAGTTATGCTCATGAGGAATAACTATCACATATTAAGTAGCAAAACTAGTTTTAAAATTATTACTATTATTTCAAAGTCTATGGTCTTTCCCACTATGTTACAGTAAATGAGAAACTTTTCAAGCTAGATACTTGATCAAACCTGTTTATGCTACTTTCTTCTCATTGTTTTGTCTTTTCAAATGGAAAAAAAAAAAAGAGGAAAAAGATACGTTTTTAAATCTCTTATTTGTATTTGTATCAATATATACAAAATGTCTTACATTTTGTAAGTAATACTGAGTGAGGACACTCAATATTAATTAAATGAATAAATAAACATGTAATAGATTTGTATATGAGTCCATGATTCAGAAGGTTTCATTTACTATGGAGACTCATGAACTCCCTGTATTAGTCTGTTTTCATGGTGCTGATAAAGACATACCCGAGGCTGGGCAATTTACAAAAGTAAGAGGTTTAATTGGACTTACAGTTCCACATAGCTGGGGAAGCCTCATAATCATGGTGGAAAGCAAGGAGGAGCAAGTCGCATCTTACAAAGATGGCAGCAGGCAAAGAGAATGATGAAGACACAAAAGAAGAAACCCCTGATAAAACCATCAGATCTGTGAGACTTATTCACAATCACAAAACAGTATGAGAGAAACTGCCCCCATGATTCACTTATCTCCCATCAGGTCCCTGCCACAACACATGGAAATTATGGGAGTACCATTCAAGATGAGATTTGGGTGGGGACACAGAGCCAAACGATATCACTGCCTCATAAAGAGTGAACATTGGCTTTGGGAGGCCAAGGCGGGTGGATTGCCTGAGTTCAGGAGTTCGAGACCAGCCTGGCCAACATGGGGAAACTCCGTCTCTGCTAAAAATACAAAAATATTAGCCAGGTGTGGTGACGTGCGCCTGTAATCCCAGTTACTCGGGAGGCTGAGGCAGGGGAACTGCATGAACCAGGGAGGTAGAGGTTGCAGTGAGCCGAGATTGCACCAGCCTGGGCGACAGAGTTAGACTCCATCTCAAAAAAGAAGAGTGAACATTAGGGTTCAGGTAATTTCCCTTTTCTTCTGCTTCTATAGAGCTAAGTTTCAAAAAATGAAAGTCCTGACAACCTAAACGTCCATCAACCCATGAGTGGATAAAGAAAATGTGATATATATACACCATTAAATACTACTCAGTCATAAAAAAGGAATGAAATAATGGCATTAACAGCAACTTGGATGGAGTTGGAGATCATTATTCCAACTGAAGTAACTCAGGAATGGAAAATTAAATATCATACGTTTTCACTTATAATTGGGAGCTAAGCTATGAGGATGCAAAGGCATAAGAATAATACAACGGACTTTGGAGACTCCAGGGGAAGGGTGGGAGGGGGGTGATGGATAAAAGCTACACATTGAGTACAGTGTATACTGCTGAAGTGATGGGTGCACCAAAATCACAGAAATTACCACTAAAGAACTTATCCATGTAATAAAAAACCACCTGGTCCCAAAAACTGTTGAAATAAAATCAAGTAGGCACTCTAGAACTGTAAATATTATATATTATAATATATATTATAATATGTATCAATATATTATATATTTTTATATATTACATTGTATATATTATATATCATATTTATATAAATAATATATAGACATGAAATATAAATATATTTAATATATTTTTATCATATATTTATATAGAGAGACATGAAATATAGATATTTAAGGTTTTTTTTAAGTTAAAATCAGGGCACACAATTCTGATTTTCTTTCTTAGGAAGCATTATTGGAACTAGTGGGGACTCAGCACTGTCAGATTGTGATAGCTAAGATGCACCTTGGGACTGGATTGCCTAGCTTCAGATTTGCCATTATAAATTGTAACTTTGGGCAAGATATTTAAACTCTCTGTATCTCAGCTTCTTTCTTTGTAAACTGAATTTGACTGTAACATCTAACTCAAAGGGTAAATTTGGTATATGTAAAGTACTTAGAAGAATTCCTAGCTCAGTATAAGTACTCAATAATTGTTATCTATTTCATGTCATACATACATGTATAAAAACACATGCATATACATTCTCTGCAATTTATTTAGATACTGTGTGAAATTTGCAAAAAGTTTTTTGTATGTATATGGTACTTATATATGTGTGTATATACACACATATATAAACACATACACACATAAATATGTGTTTGTGGTGATTTTTTTTCTGGATCATAAAGTATGTCTTTTACATATTTTTTCATTTAATATCGAATTTTAATTTCATATATGTGACTGTATGCAGATAAAATGGATAAATAATTAATATCATTTACTTTATAATTACACCAAAGATAAATATTTTATTGCTGAGGGTTTGTTAATTACCCAGCCTTGCCAAAGCACACGTGTAATGAACAGCACTAGTACTATATTTAAATCCAATCTATGCAAATCCAATATAGTGCTTCAAAATATTACTGTTTATTATTTAATCAAATGCACACTCCACAGTTAATTTATGGATTATCCTAATGATAAAAATCTTGTTTACCTTCAACTACTTCCTATCACAAGCTTGCCAAAGATGATAATGTGGTTTATGAAGAGAAGGCATCACAAATACATCAAGTGTTTGTAACAAGTATGAGACAATTACTTCACTGTACAGAGAAACATCTAAGTTGAAATTCCACCTCACATAATTTGTAAGAATAATTCCCTTGGAATATTCTTATATGTGAATTCTTAGTTATTTGTGACAATGTTGCATAGATGATACATCAGGGATGTGATTTTCTTAGTCAAGGCCATATATGTACTAATGGTCACTGCTTTTTCAAATGGCAACAGTGGCTTGCCATCTAAGCACTCAGAGGCTTTTCATTCCTACGTTTTCTCAAGCATTATCTTGTTTTATAGCATACATAAATTACAATGCACTTTGATCTCCCTCTGTTCTGTAGACTTTTATTTCTTTGAGGGTACTTACTTTTATATAATTGTCATACATTTGTATTCCCTTATGTGACTTACCAATTGATATAATGTATCTATTTTACTTAATTTCCTGTCATTTACTTGACTTGCAGCAAAACCTTGTAAAATTCAAGTTGTTAATAATTTGCAGTTTTAAGTTTAACAAATAACTTGTCCCAACTTGTCATTTGCCTATTATATTTGTCTCTGTTTTTCTTTTTCCAACACAAATCCTCAGTTTCAATGGAGTCTAATCCATCATTTTTTTCTTACATAGCTTATATTTTCCAAGAATTGATATGAGACATTTTAGCTCAAAGAAGAATGGTATACTATCATTTCCTCTATCATCTCTTTATAATTCTAAATTTTATATTTAAGTATGCCAACCTTTATGATTTATTTTGCACATTTGGAAGTTTTTATGTTATTATTTTCCATAAATGAAGGTTCTATCAATGTATTCATAAACTAATCTGTTCTTTCATACATGAGCTTGATGTATATTTATTATAAACTAAGTTTTTACACATGGAAAGATGCAGTTCTGGGTCTCCTGTTCATTTATTTGTCTTGTCAGCGAAAGTAAATAGTTTTAATTATACTTTTGGATAATATTTTAAAACTAATAGAATAAATCTTCTATGTTTACTCATGATTTTTATGATTACCTTGAGCTTTCATAAGCCTTTTTAAACACAGGTTTTCCAGAGAAATTCAGTAGAAATTTTACTGGATTTCCAAATATTTATAATTTCATGAAGGATAACTGGCATTTGTATAATATTAAATGATTATATTCATCAATATGTTATATATTTTTATTTTTGTTTCATTTTGTTAGTAAATCCTTCCAGTTTCTCAGTTTTGTAAGTTTTTTTTATACTTTTATTTTAGGTGCAGGGGTACATGTGTGTGCTTGTTATATACATAAATTTTGTGTCACAGGGGTTTGGTGTACAAATCATTTTGTCGCCCAGTGAATAAGCATAATAGCAAATAGGTAGTTTTTCTAACCTTTCTCTCCTCCCACCCTCTCCACTCAAAGTAGGCCTCAGTGTCTTTTGTTCCCTTCTTTGTGTCCATGTGTTCTCACTTTTTAGCTCCCACTTCTAATTTAGAACGTGGTATTTGGTTTTCTTTTCCTGTGGCTAGTTGGTTTAGGATAATAGATTTCTGTTTTAAGTTCCTGGAGAAATTGTCAAATTGTTTTCCACAATGGCTGAGCTAACTTACATTCCCACCAACAGTGTATAGCATTCCTTCTTCTCTGCAACCTTGCCAGCATCTGTTATTTTTTGACTTTTTATTAGTAGACATTATGGCTGGAGTGGAATGGTATTTCATTGTGGTTTTGAGTTGCATTTCTCTAATTAGTAATGTTGAGCAGTTTTTGTATATGCTTCTTAGCCACATTGATGTCTCCTTTTGCAAGGTGTTCATGTCCTTTGCTAACTTTTTAAAGTGTGTGTGTGTGTGTTCCTTATTAGGCTAACTTCCTAATTAGAGTCAGTATACTAGACTTTTGTTGGATGCATATTTTGTAAATATCTTCTCTCATTCTGTAGGTTGTCTGTTCATTCTGTTTATAGTTTCTTTTGCACTGCAGAAGCACTTTAGTTTAATTAGGTCCCATTTGTCTGTTTTTGTTTGTGTTGTAATTGCTTTTGACATCTTTATCATAAAATCTTTGACAGGGACTATGTCTAGAATGTTATTTCCTAGGGTATCTTCCAGGGTTTTTATCGTTTTAGATTTTACATTTAAGACTTTAATCCATCTTGAATTAATTTTTTTGTATATGATGAAACAAAGGGGTCCAGTTTCAATCTTCTGCATATGGCAAGCCAGTTATCCCAGCACCACTTATTAAATAGGAAGTCCTTTCCTTTTTGCTTATTTTTGTCAACTTTGTTGAAGATTAAATGATTGTAGGTGTGTGTCATTATTTCTGGGCTCTCTATTCTATTCCAATGGTCTATGTGTCTGTTTTTGTACCAGTACCATACTGCTTTGGTTACCGTAGACTTGTAGTATAGTCAGAAGTTGGGTAACATGGTAGTATAGTTAGAAGTTGGGTAACATGATGGCTTCAGCTTTGTTCTTTTTGCTTAAGATTGCCTTGGTTCTTCAGGCTCTTTTTTTGTTCCATATTAATTTTAAAATAGTTTTTTCTAGTTCTATGAAGAATGCCATTGGTAGTTGGATAGGAATAGCATTGAATATGCAAATTGCTTTGCACAATATGGCCATTTTGACAATATTGTTTGTTCCTATTCATGAACATGTAGTGTTTTTGCATTTGTTTATGTCATCTTTGATTTCTTCAAACAGCATTTTGTAATTCTCATTTTACAGTTATTTCACCTCTCTGGTTAACTGTATTCTGAGGTATTTTATCCTCTTCGTGGCTGTTGGGAATGGTATTGTGTTCTTGATTTGGCTCTCAGTATGGATGTTGTTGGTGTATGGAAATGCTACTAATTTTTGTACATTGGTTTCATATCCTGATACTTTGCAAAAGTAGTTAACCAGATCTAGTAGGACCTTTGGGGCAGTTACTATAGCGTTTTCTAAGTATAGAAACATACCTGCAAAAGGAGATAGACTTCCTCTTTTCCTATTTTGATACCCTTTATTTCTTTCTCTTGTCTGATTGCTCTGGCTAGGACTTCCAGTACTATAATGCATAGTGCTGAGAGTGAGCATCCTTGTCTTGATCCAGTTTTCAAATGAAATGCTTTCAGCTTTTGCTCATTCAGTGTGATGTTGGCCGTGGGTTTGTCATAGATTGCACTTATCATTTTGCGGTATGTTCCTTCAATGCCTGTTTTATTGAAGATTTTTAACATGAAGGAATGTTGAATTTTATAAAAAGTCTTTTTTCATCTGTTGATATGATCATGTGGTTTTTTTTTTTTTTATTTGAGTTCTGTGTATGTGATAAATCACATTTATTTATTTGCGTATGTTGAACCAATCTTACATCTCAGGGATAAAGCCTACTTGATTGTGGCAGATTAGCTTTGTGATGTGCTGCTGGATTTTGTTTGCTTGTATTTTGTTGGGAAGATTTTTTTGCATCTATGCTCATCAAGGATATTGGCTAGAAGTTTTCTTTTTGTTGTTGTTGTTGTTGTTGTTGTTGTTGTGTCTCTGCTAGGTTTTGGTGTCAGGATGATACTGGCCTTGTAGAAAGAGTTCGACAGGTGTTCCTCCTCCTCAATTGTTGGGAATAGTTTCAAGAGGGATAGTATCAGCTCTTCTTTATACATCTGGTGGAATTCAACTGTGAATCCATCTAATCCTGTACTTTTTCTGGTTGATAGGCTTTTAAGTACTGATTCAATTTTGCAACTCATTATTTGTCTCTTCGGGGTTTCAATTTCTTCCTGGTTCAATATTTCCAGGAATTTATCCATTTATTTAGTTTTTCTAGTTTGTGTGCAGAGAGGTGTTTTTAGTAGCCTCTAAGGGTTTTTTGGTATTTCTTTGGTGTCCATAGTAACATCCCCTTTGTCATTTCTGATTGTGTTTATTCAGATTGTCTCTCACTTTTTCTTGATTAATCTAGCTAGTGGTCTATCCATCTTATTTTTTCCTTCATTAAACCAACTTCTGTTTTTGTTGATCCATTTTTTGTGTCTCAATTTTCTTCAGTTCAGCTATTATTTTGGTTATTTATTTTCTTCTGCTAGCTTTGTGATTTGTTTGCTCTTGTCTTTCTAGTTCCTTGAGGTGTGATATTCAGTTGTTAATTTGAGATTTTTCAAACTTTTTGATGTGAGTATTTAGTGCTATAAACTTCCTCCTAAACACTGTGTTAGCTGTGTCCCAGAGATTCTGGTACATTGTATGTTTGTTTTCACTGTTTTTAAAGAATTTCTTGATTTCTGCCTTAATTTCATTGTTTATCTAAAAGTCCTTTAGGAGAAGATTATTTAACTTCCATGTGATCGTATAGTTTTGAGCAATTTTCTTAGTATTGATATCTGTTTTTATTGTACTGTGGACCGAGAGTATGTTTGTTGCAATTTCATTTATTTATTTTTTTACTTTGCTAAGGATTGTTTTATGGCAAATTGTGTGGTCAATTTTAGAATACATGTCATGTGTAGATGAGAATAATATATATTCCATTGTTTTGGGGTGAAGAGTTCTGTAGATATCTGTAAGGCCTATTTGGTAAAGTGTTGAGTTCAGGTCCTGAATATCTTTGTTCATTTTAGGCCTTGACGATTTATCTAATACTGTCAGTGGTTTGTTGAAGTCTCTCACTATTATTGTGTGGTTATCTAAGTCTCTTCACAAGTCTATAAGAACTTGAATTATGGGTCTTGGTGCTGTTGTGTTGGATGCATGTATATTTAGGATGGTTAGGTCTTCTTTCTGACATTTACTAGTAGGTAATGACTTTCTTTGTCTTTTTTGATTATTGTTGGTTTAATGTCTGTTTCATCTTAAATTAGAATAGCAATCTAGTAGGAACCTTGTTTTTTGTTTTTTTTTTTTCTGTTTTTCATTTGTTTGGTAATTTTTTCTCCATTCCTTGACTTTGAACTTATGGATGCCATTGCATGTGAGATGGATCTCTTGAAGGCACCATACAGTTGGGTCTTGCGTCTTTATCCAACTTGCCACTCGTGCCTTTTATTTGGGTCATTAAACCATTTATATTCAAGTTAATATTGACATGTGCAGATTTGATCCTGTTATCATGTTATTAGCTGGTTATTACTCAGACTTGATTGTGCTGTTACTTTATATTATCAATATTCTATACACTTAAGTGTGTGTATGTGTGTTTTTTTTTTTTTTAATGTAGTCTTGCTCTGTCATCCAGGCTGGAGTGCAGTGGCACAATCTTGGCCCACTGTAACCTCTGCCTCCTAGGTTCATGCCTCCTGAGTAGCTGAAATTACAGGTGCCTGCCACCACACCCAGCTAATTTTTTAATTTTTAGTAGAGATGGGGTTTCGCCATGTTGGCCAGGCTAGTCTTGAACTCCTGACCCCGTGATCTGCTTGCCTCAGTCTCCCAGTGTGCTGGGATTACAGGCGTGAGCTACTGTGCCCTGCATTAAGTGTGTTTTTGTGGTGTACGGTAGTGGTCTTTCATGTGCATATTCAGCATTCCCTGAAGTACCTCTTGTAAGGCACGTCTGGTGGTGATGAATTTCTTTTAGCATTTGCTTATCTGAAAAGGATCTTCTTTCTCCTTTGGTGTTTTGCTGCATATGAAATTCTTTTTCAGAGCTGTGTGGGTTTTTGTTTTTGTTTTTATTTTTTTCTGTAAGAATGTAGCATACACGCTGCATTCTCTTCTGGCTTGTAGGGTTTCTGCTGAATGACCCACTATTAGCCTAATGGGTTTTCCCTTGTAGGCCACCTGTCCTTTCCCTCTAGTGGCCTTTAATATTTTTTCTTTCATGTCGCCCTTGGGGGATCTGAGGATTATGCAAACATTCTCTGCATCTCCTGAATTTGAATGTTAGCCTCTCTAGTGAGACTGGAGAAATTTTTATGGATAATATCCTCAAATACATTTTCCAAGTTGCTTGTTTTCTCTCCCTCTCTTTCAGGGAATTCAATGAGTCATAGATTTGGTCTCCCTATATAATCCCATATTTCTCAGATATTTTGTTTATTCTTTTTTATTCTTTTTTTCTTTATTTTTATCTGAGTTACTTCGGAGAACCAACCAATCTTTGAGGTCTGAGATTCTTTCCTCAACTTGGTCTATTTTGCTTTTAATTCTTGTGATTGTGTTAGGAAATTCTGGCAGTGTGTATTTCAGCTCTATCAGACCAGGTCATTTCTTTCTTATAATGGCCATTTTGTGTATCAGCTCCTGTATCAGATTACTGTAATCCTTAGATTCCTTGGATTAGGTTTTGACTTTCTCCTGACTCTCAGTTATCTTCTTTCCTATCCTTATTCTGATTTTTATGTCTGTCATTTCAGCCTGGTTAAGAACCCTTTCTGAGGAACTAGTACAGTCATTTGGCAGAAAGAGGACACTCTGCCTTTTTTGAGATGCCATAGTTTTGCACTGGTTCTTTCTCATCTGTGTTGGCTGATGTTCTTGTAACTGTGGCATAATTTGAATACAGTCAGTTGACTTCTTTTATAGATATTTTCATAGGGCCAAGCCTTTATGCAAGTCTTTATTTGCAGCCAAATTCATGTCCTTGATTTCATAGGAGGATATGTTAGCAAAATATTTTTTAGTGTTGAAGTTTCGGCCATGATCCACAGATTAAGCATAATGGCTTGTAGGTAAGCTCTTGCTTAGCCATGTGGCTCCTCTGTATTTCCTCACATTTGTAGCCGTGCTCTCTCTGAATGCTCTGAAAGTGTGAGCTCCTCTCCCACTACAGTCTTGGCTGCAGATCTTGACTTGGCAATCCTGGGCTGCACACAGCAGCCCTGGGGCAGGCTCAGGCTTTTTGTTCCTTCCCCATTGTGGAAGCAGCAGGGGAAGGGACCTTAGCAGTGGCTGTCACAGAGGACCATTCACTTGTCTGCTGGAGCTCCACTCCAGAGAAATGTAGAGCTACTGCCAATCAGCACAACTGGCCTCGAGTGGGGCAGCTGTGTTGTGGTCCTGAGCCAGGGGGCTCTGCTTGGTGAAAAGCAGGAGAGGAGACAAACTGTCCTCTTCTTACAGTGCCTGTGGTTTGCTGGAGGTGTGACTAAAGCACTCAGGGTGTTTGTTTCTTTCCCAGTACAAGGGCAGCAAGGGTAAGCAGTGGCAGAGGGGCTCTCAGTTGCCTCTGGGAACTGCATCTTAGAGAAACACAGAGCCTTGGCTAATGGGAATGTTCAGCCATGGGGTGGGGTTGCTGAGATGCTGGCCTGAGCTGAGGGTCTTGCTTGGTGAAGAGCTAGAGGTTGAGAGCTCAAATGCAAGAGATACTGGGCTCTTCCGCATGGTGGTTGAAGCATGCTAGAGGTGCCAGCATAGCAACCATGCTTTGTTCCTTCCCCAGCCCAAGGGCAGTAATGGCAGTACCACAGCAGCTACAATGTCAGAAGGGCTATGGGTTGTCTCTGGGATTTCCTCCTCAAAGAAATGTGGAGCTACCACCAACTGAGGTGTTCGGGCAGGGGCAAGGTGGTTGTGCTAGGGGCCCAGATGGAGAGGCCATGCCCAGAGAGGAGTAGTGGGGGTGGGGACCTGCGTGGAAGACAGTCTGGCCACTTTTCCTGAAGGCAGCTGTGGGTCCCTGTTAGTTCCTAATCACTGCACTCCATCCCAAGTCTGAGGGCAAGAGGAGCAAGGGCTTTAGGGCAGCAAAAATAGCGGCCCACCTGCTACCTCTGGGAGCTCCATCTCACAGAAGGGCAGAGCTGCTACCAGCCTGAGACCTCAGGTGGGGTTGGGGTAGCTAGCTGCACAGGGTCCCAGGCCAGTGGGCCTTATCTGGTGAGATGCAGTGGAGGTGAGGCTTGCCATCTGTCCACTGCTCAGCCCTGTGGATTCCACCTCCGTCTTGGAGTCATATGAGGAAGCCATGGCTGGAGCTGCAGCCTCTGGGACTGGGGATACCTGGGGATCCAAGGTTCCTGGGACTCTGTGTTTGCCTGAGTGACGGCTCTGCTCAGACTTCATATAGCTCTCTGTCAGTCTGGAGGCCCTGGTGGAAGGAGGACACTGGGGATCTTCTGAGTCCAGGGTTGCAAAGTCCACAACAGAAGTGTGGGTACTCATGGAGTCTCAATCACTCACCATTTTTCCACAATGGAGGGCCTCCCCTGGCTCTGTGCCATTCCTGGGTGGGTTGGTCAGCTATCCTGTCTTGCTCTTCTCTGTTCTCTGTGGGTCACATTGCTTCTTTGATGAATCCCAATGTGTCCACCTGGATACCCAGTTGGAGAGCTGGTGTTTACTTGCCACTCTTCTCTCTTGTGAGCAGTGAACACCAGCTCCTTCTAATTAGCCATCTTGAGTGTAACCACTTTGTAAATTTTCCAACACGACTTTTCACAACTCCTCCTAATGATATTTATTCCCTAGATAGCACATGCCACATTCCTAAATTTATGAATGACATAGTCATAATTGGTTCAAAGAAGAATAGTATGTTTGTCCCAAAAACTAGAGTAAAAATTATAATTCTTTCAGCAACTAATTGTACAACTTTGAAAAAGATATTGTGCCTATCTTTACATCAGTTTCTTCTTTAATAATTTGTTAACAAGACATTTGAGGATATATTGTTGAGATTCTAATTGAAATATGTGTATACCCAGCATGTAGTAGACTATTTCTAATGCCTGGTAATAAATAATCATATTAAATACCCTGACTTCATCACCATGCATTATGTACATGTAACAACATTTCTCATGTACTTCATACATTTATACAAAAAATCATATTAATAATAAGTATCAGTCTTTGTATGAAGAAACCACCATTTAATGTCAGGCTAATTTTTTTTTTCTTGAGACAGAGTTTCTCTCTGTCACCCAGGCTGAAATGCAGTGGTCCAATCTTGGCACGCTGCAACCTCCCTTTCCCAGACTCAGGTGATCCTCCCACCTCAGCCAACCAATCTCAGTAGCTGGGACTACAGGCCTATGCCACCATGCTCAGCTGATTTTTGCTTTTTTTTGTAGAGATGGGGTTTTGCGATGTTGCCCAAACTTGTCTTGAACTGCTGGGCTCAAGCGATCCACTCACTTCAGCTTCCCAGACTGCTTGGACTACAGGTGTGAGCAACCACACCTGGCCCAGGCTAAATTCCTTATTTGCATAAATATCAACATGGGTGATATTACATATATTAACTCATTTTATGTTCATTGTGACACTAGCATTATGTCTGATTATTTTAAATAGGTACCCACTAGTTCTAGAAGGTGATATATTTATAATAGTAGCTAGTGTTTTTAGAGAATTTTAGTTCGCCAAATCTATGGCAAGTGTATTACATGAAAGATCTTGACCAAAATTTGCAAACACCCTTGTGTTAGGTGCAAATATTAGTACCATTTTATGGATGGTTAACCTTTGCTACCGACATTTTTGTTGAAATTTCCTTATTTCACAGAGCTTGATCTGATATTTAAACTCAGATCTGCCTAAATCCAGACCTTCTGTGTTTAAATGCTATGCAAACTGTTAAACAAGAGCGTTTTCCTTCTTCTATAATTACTGTGGGGTGCAAAAACATTTTAATAAAGTTTTCATCAATTAGTATGAAAGAAGGGAGATTTGTAGTTTAATCTCAGGTGACACAATATTATAAAGGAAGATCTCCTGTTGTCTGAGGATTTTGTTTAATCAAAGATTTTTCTTTCCGTCTCTGTTCTGTTAATTTAAGAGTCTCAGCTCACTATTACAATTCTTTTCAGAAACTAAGAGAAAAACAGGCTATAGAGTGGAATTTGTTTATGGAAAAGCATTCTGCAATGCTGTCAGCTCAGCCGCTTGAGTTGAAGAACTTACTATGTGAGTGGGAATTTAATGCTAACACTTTGGGACTCATTGTCCAACCGTGGGTTTTGTCAGGCAAACATATGCAGCCACTGGGAGAATGCATGTACTTTAGCAAGAACTTTTTAGAGTCATAGTTTGAAACTTACACGAGTCTAAAAATGTCTTACTGCCTTCTCCTGTATTGCTCGGACAGCAGACATAATTCATTCATACTTGCTGCGACACTCATTCATGATTTGTGTTACATTCGGTCATAAAGCTTCTGACATACTTTTTATTGGATTTAATATAAGTTTCTCAGTAAAGATTACACTCAGATTGCGAGATGGTAAACATATTTGGTCAAGATACCCATTTGTTCTTTTTGCTTTCTGGTCTGGTGTTTATTATTATTTTCTGCCTGCTCAAAATAATTTTGCCAATGAATATTTTATCATGCTATATGACTATGCATATCTTGAAGACAAAGACCAGGTGAGCATCATACATGAACAATGACTAGGAAGAAGCTAATAAGAATTCAACAGAGAAGTAAAAAGCAAATCAGTCTTGGATGCAGGGGACCTAAGATTTATGTTTAACTCAACCAGTAAGTAGATATGTTATCATATGGATGTCATTTTTTTCTCATGATACCTTAGTCACTCCTTCCGTCTCCTCCCCCCCAACTATAATACAGACACTGATTGAGGTTATACTTTCCTAAATATGTCAAATAAAAGTGCTGCTACATCTTATCTCACTACTGCCAAGTTCTTCTGAGGTTGTCTATGCATTCTAGCAATCTTATCTTCTGATTACAAAAAACTCCTATTTCCTAACTCTACTGAATTTTTTTTTTTTTTTTGTCTTCGACCTCTCCTTTTGTGTCTTCAGCCTCCCCATCTTTTTATTAATCCAAAGGTAGAACCCATGCCCTTTTCCTGATTTCCACAGTAAAACAATAAGAGAAACAACATCAACAACAAAAACATAAACTTCAACAATAGATGGAAACATAATTTTTTCATTGCACAAATGTTTATAATGCCACAAAGTTTTTTGCAGGAGAAGATATAAAATTCACATCATTAAAAACCAACAACACAGAAATAGAAGTTAGGCTAAAATATTAGATAATCCTGTGCTTAGAAATCAGCAGAAAACATGCGGCAACAACTATCAAGTAATTTATCTACTTAATGGTATTTTCTCTGTAATTTCTCTTCCCCCGCAATTAATTTCTCTACTTTTTCTTGTTTCACCCCTCACCAGACGATGTATCTTACGTTTCTATATTCCTCCCTCCCAACTCTTTTCCCCACAGCATTAGTTACTTCTAAGAAAGCACATAATTTATTCATTTTTAATTAGATTTATAGCTGTTATGTCTTCAATTCACATAGCTAGTCAAATTTAAGTTACAAGAAGACAAAGCTGTTTGTCTTTACATTTTATTGAAGGACCTAACCACCTATGGCAATTTTTTACATAAAATAGTCATTCAAGAAACATTTATTCAATAAAAGAAGAAACACTTTGATATTGGAAACTAAATTATTCTTCTATACAGAACAATTCAACACATCAATATACTCCATTAACATTGAAAATCCTCTTTTCTTTCTTTCTTCGTGTTTTTTATGTATTTCCTTTTTTCTCAAATGTCGCCATTGTTAAAATTTTGCTTTGTTCTGAGTAAGTTTTTTCTCTCTTTATCCATTTCTTGTTTGTTTATTTGGTTGGTTGGGTTGATTTTTGGCTATTCTATGTGTAGTATCTGCCTTGATCCATGATTTTGTTTTCAGGAGGCAGACACTCACCTCATGTGTATCAATTTTTACTTATACCTAAGCACGATTTCTTCTAGAGTACTTTCCCTAGAGGACTGACCACTTCCTAACCCACACACTTATAAGAGCTGGTTTCTCTACTCTTGCCTTGTTTTGCTTCTTTAGTCTCATGTGAGACAATACAACTCTTCCAAGAAAGAAGTAGATATTGCAGAACTAGAATATGAAGGGAATTCCACATGTATTGATCACCTATGCTGAAAAGTGGACTTCCAGCAAGAACCTCTCCCCTCCACAGAAGACAATGCTGAAGACCTCATCCACAGTCAAGCATGCTTCCATTATACCACCAGCATATTTCAAAGCACATTCTGTACCACCTTCATACATCTGTGGGCACTAATTGGTTTGTTTTATGCGACCACCAGAGCAGGCACCAGAGAAAAGGCAAGTAGGCAAGGTAAAAAGAAACTTTATTAGCTAGCCAATGCGAAGGAAGAAAGGGCGAGGTTCACCGGTCTCCGGCGGTGGAGGCCGAGGAAGTCGCTCCGGCGTTCTCGGGCGAGGTTCCTAGATCCTCATATGAGGAGGGGCCAAGGAAGTTCGCGCCGCGCACCTGCAGGAAGCAGCTTTTCTGTCTAAGGCTTGGGAGTGGGAGGGCAATAGGCGGAACACGGGCATGTCGGGGGCGTTCCGTAGGTGCGGCCAGGTAAGTTTGGGTTTCCTCGATCGGACGCCATGTTGCGCCTGCGCAGTTGGTCTGTATATTTCCCAGTCGCGGGCTGCATTTTCCCACGCACGGGTAAGTTGGTGATGAAGAACCCGGAAATGCGCCATCTTAGTCGTCTTTGTCCTCTCCCCTCGTCCAGTCAGTCCAACCTTTTATTGATTATAGTGATTGGGGGCGTCATTGTCTGTCTGGCTGCTTCCTGCTGTTAAGGGGCGTAGTTAGGGTCTGTGGTTGGTATCTGGACATAGGGATGTAGGAGCCTCTGGTTGAAGGCAACACGGGTGATTTCTTGGACCCTGGCTCGGAGAAATTTTATTAAAATGGGAGCAAAACATAAGGCAAGGCAGAGGATTAGTATGGGAATTAGGAATGGGAGCATCTGCTGTACTACGGGCAGCAGCCATACCGGTGGTCCGGGGGTGAAGGGGGCGTTAAATTGTTGAAGCTCCTTTTTGATCTTGTTAAATGTTTGGACGTTGGCATCAACCAGGCCTGATTCATTTACGTAGTAGCAACACTCCTCTCCTAGGAAGAGGCATGTCCCTCCTTTTTCAGCAGTAAGAAGATCTAATGCCCGTCTATTTTGTGCTGCTACCTGGGCCACTGAGGTGATTTGACATTGTAAAGAGGCTAAGCTTTCAGCTGAAGCCTCTATGGCTGCCTGGACCTGAGTGGAGAGGGTCTGTGTGGATTGAATCAAGTGGGTGAGGGCCCCTGTTCCAAGTCCTGAGGCTACTAGGGACGATGCTAGGGAAACCCCGATAATTAAGGGAAGAAAAACGGCCTGCTTTTGGATGTTATTGCTGGGGCTGAGCTGGGAAGCTAGTTCAGACAATTCTCCTTCGCTATATAGGGTTAAGCTAGGCACTAAAGATACCGGAATGCAAAGGGATTGGGTGATGGGGGTATGGTTAAGAGTTTTAGATAGAGTTTGGTTACACTAAAAGTAGCCTCCAACAGGGGCCGTCTGGGTCTTGCTGGGAACTTGAGTGCAATTACACCATGAAGAGTTTGGAGTAGAGTAGCAAAAGGGAATCTCTGTCTCACTCTGTCTCTCTTCATCTCTGTCTCTGTCCATCTCTGTATCTCTTCATCTATCTCTCTCCATCTCTGTCTCTCTCTGTCTCTCCTCATCTCTGTCTCTGTCTCTCTCCACCTCTGTCTCTCTCTATCTCTGTCTCTCTTCATCTCTGTCTCTCCCCATCTCTGTCTTTCTCCATCTTTATCTCATCTCTGTCTCTGTCCATCTCTGCCTCTCTCTGTCTCTGTCTGTATCTCTCTGTCTCAATCTCCATCTCCGTCTCCGTCTCCGTCTCCATCTCTCCACCTCCTGCTCACCAAGGCTGCTCCCCTCACCAACTCCCCTACCTCCTGGCTTCTCCCTATCTCTGACTCAACAGGGACTGAGTGCAGCAGGGGCCCTGGGGGAGGTCTGGGCTTTCTACTGCCTTCTGGTTGCAGCCTCTCCTCCCCCGTATCTGTCCTTCCTCCTGGCCTAATGAGTCCACATTTTATTTAGGGAGAGGGCAGAGTGACAACCCTGGGTGGGGGAGGGCACAATCTGCAGTGCCCTGAATGACTGAGTGTATCTGGTTGTCTGTAGACCAGGTTTCAGTTATAGAGAATCTCCATACAAAGTTAGGATTAGTAGGAGTAACTAGGGGAATTAGAGTGAACCATAATAATGATGACAAAGGTGTAGAGGGTAAGTTCAACAATGCTGAAATCACAAAGGGCACCCTGCCAAGCTAGGTCTTCTATGAGAGTGAAAAGTCGGGAAACCTACTGGTTGGGGGATGGGTTGGGAAGGAGGGTGTCTATGGGGTTTATGAGGGAAAAGTCAGTTAAGTTAAGATGAAGAATAGTGAGGAAGCGGGAAAATTTGAGGAGGGTGTTGATCTTTGGGCAGAACCTGGTCACCTGGAGAAAGGGAAGGGGAATAGATGTTTTGAGTTAGGTTAAGATGTCTCATCCCAAGAGGGGGGTGGGACAAGAGGGCATGATGAGGAAAGAGTGGGCAAAGCATGCATAGTCCAGGCAGTAATTTAACATTGGGGTCTGGCGAGGGTTAGATGGTTTACCGTCTAGCCCAACTACTGAGATAGTGGATGGCTGACTAGGACCTCCATAGGTTGACAAAACAGAATAAGTAGCCTCCGTATTGATGAGAAAACAAATTGGCTTACCCGCTATCTGTAGAGTTACCCTAGGGTCGGCGAGGGTGACTGGGGTCTCTGAGTGTGGGCACCGTCAGTCGTCGTCCAGGTGTAGGAGCTGGAAGGAGCCTTCTGGCCTTTGAGGAGAGGCACCACGTTGAGGCGCAATGCCTGCCCTGCTGGCGGGGCAATCAGACTTCCAATGTTTCTCCTGTTGGCAGGTTGGGCACGGCGTGGTAGGCGGGTGAGGATTTGGACACCTTTTTGCCCAATGCCCAGTTGTGCCACACTTAAAGCATGGACCAGACGGAGTGGCCGGCTTGGCCTGGGGGCACTGGTTTGCCCAGTGTCCTGGGTCTCCATGTTTATAGCAGGAGCCCTTAAGAGACTTATCTTTGGTTTTCCCTGCCGGCAAAGTGGGCAACACGGGTTGGAGGGCAGCCACTGAAGCTTGCGCCTGAAGCGCAGCCCTTCTTTTCTCCTTGTCTAGCTCTGCGGCCTCAGCTGCTTCCTCTCTGGAGTTAAAACTTTGAAGGCCAATTTTACTAAGTCCTGTATGGGAGTCTGAGGCCCATCTTCAACCTTTTTTCGAATATCTGAGGCTGACTGGGAGATAAAATAGGAGGCTAGGACAGCTGCCCCGGCTGGGGAAGTGGGGTCTAGCTGGGTAAATTGGGCCAGTGCCTCTGTAAGGCAATTTAGGAAGGAAGCTGGGTTCTCATCTGGGTGTTGGATAATTTCCTTTAATTTATCAAAATTGACCACTTTGTTAGAGGCTGCCTGCATACCGGCCAAGAGACATTGAATCATAATGTCCCTCCTACGGCGGCCAGGCTGCTGCGGTTGGTAATCTTAATCTGGTTCTATGGATGGGACAGCCATCTTTCCTAACGGGACGGTGGCGTCTGTTAAATGCCATTGATCTGCATGTTGCCTGGCAGCTGCGAGAATGCACTCTCTTTCCTCTGGGTTAAGAGTGGAAGTAAGAATGACATGTAAGTCATGCCAGGTAAGGTCATATGCCTGGCCTAGGTATGGAAACTCTTTGGAATATTAGGTGGGGTTGGCTGAGAAGTTGCCAAGTCGTTCTTGAATTTTGGAAAGGTCAGCCAGGGAAAAGGGGACGTGGACTCTAACCATACCTTCGGCTCCGGCAACTTCTCGGAGGGGGACCAACAAACTAGCAGGGGAGGTTGGACCAGACTGACCAGTAGGGTAGGTTAAGACAGGCTGACTGGTAGAGGGGGTTGGGGCAGGCTGACTGGTAGAGGGCTGACTAATGGGGGCCGCTACCGCGGTTTTGGAGCGAGTGTGGATGGAAATGGGAGAGGTAAGAGGAGTGGCTGAGGGAGGAGTGTCAGGTGGGGCAGTGGGAGCTCCATAGGGAGGGGTGAGAGGAGTGGCTGAAGGAGGAGGGTGGGGAGCTGTGGTGGGAGGTCCATAGGGAGGGGTGAGAGGAGTGGCTGAGGGAGGAGTGTTGGGAGGGGCGGTAGGAAGTCCATGGGGGGGGGGTTGGAAGGTCGGGAGGGAGGTGCCCCCCCCCCCTTCAGCCCTATCTAAAATGGAGGTGGAGTCCTCTGATGTTGAGGTGGGGGCCGAGGGCCAGGTTTTGGCTAACAAGACCTGGGCCATCGAACACTGGGCACACAGGTCTGGGCGAGAACGCAAGTCTTAAAAGGAAAAAAAAATCTTTTGTACATAGTTAATTTTGGACTACTTGCCTAGGTGCCGGCAGAAACTGCCAAGATCGAGTAGAATATTGCGGTCTAGAGTGCCTTCAGGTGGCCACTGAGATTGATTGTTTAATTTATATTGGGGCCATGCCACAGTGGAGAGGAAAATCAGTCGCTTTCGTTTAAGATCTTGCTCTAGTTGTAAAGTTTTGAGATTAGCTAGAAGACACCCTAAAGGGGTGTCTCTAGGTATTTTGGATTGGGGATTTCCCATTGCCTTTCTCTCGCCTATAGGCGGAAACTGAACTCTATCTGGCTACAAAGCGTCCTTTGGAGCCACTAGAGACCGGGAGGCTCCTGGAGCCGAAATGGAGATTACCTCCAGGCAGACGTCTCCGTCCTGGACAGGTCTCACACGGACTGGAATGGAGTTCCTTTGGGCAGAGGTCTCTACCTTTGGGAACTCTCCTGTGGGTCACCTGGTGACCAAAAAACCTTGGGCCTGCGCAGGACTTCTGGCCAAGGAGTATGAGAGGGAGGCAAGAGGTACTCACCCCTAGGAGACATGGAGGTGTGGAAAGCGATGTCTAGGTCCTGGTCCGTCCGCCGCGTGGAAGGAGGCTCCTTGGACCTTGGGGGGGCTCTGAGGAGGGGTCTCCTCCCGGGTTTCAGCACCACCTGATTTGTTTTATGCGACCACCAGAGCAGGTGCCAGAGAAAAGGCAAGTGGGCAAGGTAAAAAGAAACTTTATTAGCTAGCCAATGTGAAGGAAGAAAGGGCGAGGTTCACCCGTCTCCAGTGGTGGAGGCCGAGGAAGTCGCTCTGGCGCTCTCCAGGGAGGTTCCTAGGTCCTCATATGAGGAGGGGCCGAGGAAGTTCACGCCACGCACCTGCCGGGAGCAGCTTTTCTGTCTAAGGCTTGGGAGTGGGAGGGCAATAGGCGGGACATGGCCATGTCTGGGGCGTTCTGTAAGTGCGGCCAGGTAAGTTTCGGTTTCCTCGATCGGACGCCATGTTGCGCCTGCGCAGTTGGTCTATATTTTTCCCGGGTGCAGGCTGCATTTTCCCACGCGCGGGTAAGTTGGTGATGAAGAACCTGGAAATGCGCCATCTTAGTCGTCTTTGTCCTCTCCCCTCGTCCAGTCATTAATAAAGTTGTCTCGCATTTTTAAATTATCTGTTTCCAAAGACTGTAGTGCAGTGCTTAGGAATATGGGTTTTAAAAATGAAAAAAAAAAAGTTAAAATTCTGTTTCTGAAACCTTGTTTTTAATTCTATATCAAAACTAGTATAAATTGAGTATTACTTATCTGTGTGCCATTTCCCTAAAACATAATATAAGGCTAACAATGCTGCTTATATCAAGAGATTTTGTAAGAAATATGGATGAGACAACACATGTAAATTTCTTAGTGAATCACTTGCCATAGTAAAATCTCATTAAATAAAATCTACCACTTTTGTACATATGCAATGACCCCTCTGCATACCATTTTCAAAGCAGAGGTACAAATTTTATTTTGAAGTCTATCAGTAATTTAAAATGAGGAATCTGCCTCTTTGCAGCAAACTTGTGTGTGTGTGCACATACACACATGACAAAAACATTACCAAATTTTCTAAAATCTATTCTTAAAATTCCAATAGGCAGAAAGCAGAAGACCAGAATCTTGCCTATTTTTGACAAAATTTAAAAACTTAGTTCACGTATTAGAAATAATACATTTCTAAGACTTATATTTTAGAGGAGAAGATGAAGGATCACAAGGTACAGCAAATGGTCCAAGGCTGCAAAGTAAGCTGGAGGTATAGGCCTGTTTATATCACAGTTTTTCCCAGTTGAGACAAATTTCTCTTTGGTATCTTATTCTGAATCAACCTGATAAATAATTAATAGTTTTCTGCTCCTGTCCCATTCTGCCTGTGAAGTTAGTGTTTTAGTAAACCAATGCTAGTTCAATTAACCATTGCAGAGACTAGTAGGAAAGCTTCTTTCCCTTTGCAGTCTGGGAGGAGGCCTTGGGCTTCTCTTAATTGTAAAAATGAGTTAACGTATGTAGTGTGCCTAGAAGAGGACCAGCCATATAGACAATAATGAGTAATATTAGCTATTAATGTGGTATATTTTGATACCTGGCATGGCAAGCTTCCCTGTCTTAGTATCACATTATTTCAATTAAAAATTGAGTATTCTATTTTCTTTTTATTTATATGAAATGTAACAATGTATTCAAGTGTCTTCCAAATCCCATTAACCCTTCTGTGATTTTCAGTGGAATTATATTAAATCCATATATCAATAGTGAAGAGTACACTTTTAATTGCAATTAATTACCCCCAAATCTAGCAAGAAATATAGTGTAACCGTCAATTTATTAAAATCATTTTAAGGTCCCTAAACACATTTTATATTTCCTTTATACATGCTCTACATATTCTTTGTTATTTTTAATATATGTTTTACTTTTGCAGAAAAGTCTTTTTATTGTTTCCAAACCAATCCTTGTGGATGTTCAGGAAAGCTATTGCTTTATCTTTCTGTGTGTTATAAACCCTAAACACTCTGAATTTCATTTTCTTAATATAATTAGTTTCCAGTTGGTTCAGTGACATCCTCCAAGAAGATTATCATACCATCTACAAATATTGAAATTTGTCTTCTTTCCCTAGTTCTGTAATTAACATCTATTTCTTTCCTCACAGCAATTTAGAGTGTTAGAATAATGTAAATTAAAGTATATACCTGTATTAGCTACCATCCATTTTACCCCGATTCCAATATAATTATCCTGAGTTTTATTCCCCCATTGAATAAAACACAGAATTTCATCACTTGGTGTGCCTTAGAAATAATACATTTCTAAGACTTATATTTTAGAGGAGAATATGAAGGATCACCAGGTATAGCAAATGGTCCAAGGCCACAAAATAAGCTGGAGGTATAGGCCTGTTTATATCACAGTTTTCCCCAGTTGAGACAAATTTATCTTTGATATCTTATTCTGAATCAACCTGATAAATAATTAATAGTTTTCTGCTCCTGTCCCATTCTGCCTGTGAAGTTAGCGTTTTAGTAAACCAATGCTAGTTCCATTAACCATTGCAGAGACTAGTAGGAAAGCTTCTTCCCCTTTGCAGTCTGGGAGGAGGCCTTCTTGGGCTTCTCCTAATTGTAAAAAGAAGTTTTATATAGTTATTGTTATAAAATGTTTTATAAATAGTGAAGTCTTAGGAATTTTCACAGTCTCAGTTGGTAAATTAAGATAACTCAAAATCTGAGGATTTAAAATGATCTTTCTCCCTGGGAGATAGAACAAGTTAATATAGTATGTGGTTTCCCTATCCAATAAACTTGGACAGGGCTTGTTGATAGTTAAAGACAGATTGTTTCATATGGAAGAGAATAATTTGATATCCCACTGATTTAAGTAAAGTACATTGGCTATGTCATCTACCTGAAGAGTGTGGCTATTACATAAATCAGAACAACGGAGGATAAGACATCTTCCCTTGTACAAACAGCAGAGGAACATAGTATTATCTATTAGTTCTTAGAGAGTTTCCAACTGATGACAAAAAATGATTTTTGGAAGGTAACGTATTAGTTTTTATTTGTGTTGATGATTGAGAAGACGGGGAAGTTTTGCTCCAAGGATACTTTTTAAATAATTTTTTTCTTATTTTTACCTTCAACCAACTCACCCCATGAAGGATACTTTTGTTTAATAAATCAAAGTGTACCCTTCAGAGCTCATGAGATGGCTTCTAAATATGTAGAGCAAATTCAGCCAGCTCAGTGCAATGAGTCTTTAGGGCCAACAGACTTATCTGAGATTTCCTCAGGAAATTGTACATAAAGAAAATGAGTTAAAAGTTGTAATATTTTATCCCTCTCAAATTCAAATTATTTAGTTGGCATGGAACCTTTTTCCCAAAAAATATTTGAAAATCCTACTATATGACATGGGCTTCTTTCCCCCTAACAAAGTGGGGGATGAGGGTTAGGAAAGTGATTTGACAGTTGACATGTCATCTATTAAGCCTGTGGGACTCCAGAGATTCATGAATACAGGATAGTTTGCCATGGATGCGGATATCCCATGTGTGAGATAATATGTCTTCTTAGATGTATTCAACTATCCTATCCCTCTGACATAGACATATAAATAGCCACTCCAACCCTCAACTACAGAGAAAGGGGCAAAATAGAATTACTCCATGTAGGCAGTCTCTTTTTGTTATTATTGCTATTTTTAATTAGGAATTTATTTTTCTTCCATTAGAAGCATTGATTTAAAAAAGGAGATTACTAAAAAATGCACTGCCTACTTACTACTTTTTTTACAAGATTGTCGACTTTGAGATGTTGTATTTATATCTTTGAATTATGAGAGAGAATGTTCTCTGAGAGATTGATAAACTCACTCCAGCAATGAACTTTAAAGTATTACAGGTGTCTGGATGAAGCAGAGGGTTCCAGACAGAATGATGTTCAAGTCTTTTTGGCGCATGTGCTTTCTGTCTCCATCTAGTTAAAAATGCTTGCACTTAACAGCCATTTGCATATTATATAGACATTTCCCTTGATATTTTTAATCTTTGACACCTCCTATCATTATTAAACCAATCACCATAACACCTACTTCAAAAATGATACATTATATCCCCTGAGTTTATCAATCATAAAACAATCTCAGTCCATCATCACATGAATTATTACAAAACTGTTTGATATGTGTACCAAAAAGGGAAAAGTAGTCTCTTGTCTTTGAACTTTCAAGACAATTGCATTAAGGGCTGAACTGTACAGCACTCTCATGTCAATTATAAAGACATTATTCAATGGCTTTACTCAATCCATTTGACTTACAGTTAACCCCACAACTTTCACTATTAACTTTCCTTTCTACTTCTTTTAATATTTGACACTTACACATTCTAAAAGAGTGGTAGGATCTTTGAAATAGAAGTAGATATCGACTACAGTCATACAGAATTTGCCTGAGTGGGGGATGTAAAACTAGGATGTAAATCAGAGTGATTTTTATCGAAATAAGAGATGGTTTTAGACAGTATGCTGAAAAGGCAATAATTAACCTTGAATCTTATAGTGAGAAAGTTATTCTCATCTCAACTTTCTTTCATTCCCTCTGGATACATCAAGGAGAATGAATTAGTATGTTGCTAATGGGTCTTTAACACAACTTCAACACCTGCCATTGTAACCAAGATAGAGTGTATCTCAGGCTCAAAGCCTTTAATAGAGCATGACAAAGGTATATATTTTGTTCTTTCATTTAATTTTAGTATCTTATATTTCAGGTAAGTGAGGCAGCTTTCCATTTATTGTAATGATAAAAAGTTTCTTTTTAAACATATCAAGTTAAGCAAGGTTTTGACTGTAAAATATCAACAAATAATAGTTGATATAGTATGTGGAAGTAGCCCAAATCATAATGACAGTTTGCAAACACCTAAAGTTTGGGAAATAAGTAAACAGAAAAAATCCTTTAACACTTGGTTACATTCCTTAGACTCTACCATCAATAATGCTACTGAATATCTACATATTGGTAATATTAACACATATAAAGAGTAGGTGTATCTAAAACTGTTTTCAAATGTGTAATATAAGTCCATTAAGTCAATAGATTTGTATTTTTCTAAGTTTTAGTGTATAATTTAAATGTACACACTATCAATATGGATTGGGAATATATGTACATGTGTGTATAAATGCATATGTATATGTGTATGAATATATGTGTGTGTAAGAAGTTCAGTGGCATAAAGTACAGCAATAACTTTGTGTGTGTGTATATATATGTATATATGCGCGCGCGCACACACACACACACACACACACAGTTTTACAAAATTGTAGGTTTTTTCCCGACATTTATTATGTGCTTCACACTAGATGTTGTGTATACATAAAATTTTGCTTCATTTCCTCAACTCTCTACGAGGTTTTATGTGCACTATTCCCATTTTACAAATGCGAAAACTGAGTCAGAATTAAATATCTTGCACACAGTTATACACATATTAAGTAGTAAAACTTATATTCAAATTCAGAAAAAAAAATTCCTTAAATACAGTGAAAGCAACCAATGCATATTAACACTCCTGGGTTAACATTGTTTTGACAATAAAAATATAACAATGAAAAATTTGAAAATTTGTAGACTCTAATGTTGAAACATTTTCTTAGAACTCTAAAATGATCTCATATGTAGGGATGACAGACCTACATTTTCAGATATAATTCGTTTTCTCAGTCCATGCTGTTGTGCTGCTGTTTCCTGCTCTCTAGATGACAGTTCTTAGAAATTAAGCAGATAAATGGAAGCATCAGTCTTCAGTTTGAAAGTTATTAAGAAATAAAAAGACAAATTGAAAATTGTGTGCACCAGATGGATTTCTTGAAATCTGGGTTCCAATCCCGATGACACCGTTTATTATCCTGTGTCTTTGGAGAGTGACCTTCAGTTTTCTCATATTAAAAACTGGCAATAATTGCTAATGAGATATTTGTGTGATGAATAAATGAATTGCTGTTTACTAAATGTGAAAACAAAACAAAGCAAAAGCATATTCTCTGACATATGTGTCAAGGACTCTAGAAATTTCTGATATTTTTATGATTTCATACATCTTTCAGTGACTTCACAATCTCCTCATTTAAATTATGCTTGTATGTTTGGCAAGACTAATTGCCTCTTAATGTAGACACACTGCCAACATGGAGGTAACACATCAAAAGACACAATAAACCTTAAACTGAAATCACCTCTACTCCAACAAGACTTGCCCAGCAGCTATTTTTGTATGATTTTGGACAGATTTCTGCTGTCCCAAATGAGACACATACCATTTAAAACCTTTGCCAACATTTGCTCACAATGTATCTTCTTTTGTTTTTCAAATCCACCATAGTAGTCAAACACTATATTTCTTAAAGCAGGAAGCATGGTATATCAATAAATTATTAGAAATACTTCAGTCAATTGGTTAACCGTTGTTGCCAGGGTGTTAGAAGGTATTCTTTCCCTTACAGAAGGGAGGAGTTCCCTGGCATAAGGTGTAGCAATAACTTTGAGGTGGTTTCACTTGAGGAAACATGATGGACCAGAAATAAAATAGTCTTGGAGAATCAAGAACCCTGGGTTCTTATCCAGACATAGTTCACGGAATGATGAGGGCAAAAGGGAAAGAGTTGCCCCTATTGTTTAAGAACACAGGCTCTGAAGTCATGTTGCTTGGGTAATGTGTTGCTTCACCTTCTCATTATTTCTACGATTTTGATAAAATTCCTTAAAATTTCTGAGTTCAGTTTCCCCATTTAAGAAATGAGGATAGTTGATAGTACCCTCCTCATTGGTGTTTTGAAAGTCTAGAAAGCAACAATGGTTATAAAAATCTTAGGACAGTGCCTATAACAAGGGTATCATTCCATAAATAATAGTTTAGGTTGTTGCTTTCAGTATTATGGTTATATTTCAATTCTACTTTCTTTAATTAAAATATGAAAGAATTGGGTTTAATAATTGCTGAGATAATTTGCTGCTGTCATATATTATGACTTCATTAATTTTTGCTATAGATTTTTATAAAAATCTTCTTTTAGTTAGCAGAATCATTGACAATGCATAGTAACTTGTCCTGTTTATTGATTATTTTCAGCCCTGAAAAGAGAATCTGGTTATGTGTTCAATGAATATTAATTGTATGAATACAACTTCATGAGCATCAAGTAGACCTAATCAAATCAGAGTCTCTGGGACTGAGATACAGGATTTTGCTTTAAAAAAAAAAAGTTTTAAATACAGTAAAAGTGTATTTTTAGGCTGTACTAATGAGTTTAATCTGTGGACTATACTTTGAAAAACATAGTTTTAGGAAATACAATATGTAGAGGTGATTAGAGTGCCCATATAATGTGTTGTCAAAATTAGGATAATTTTTTCAGTAAACTGCGATATTAATGATAATTATGACAACAAAACTGACATGGATTTGGATTTTATTGATCAGTGGGGAAAGGTAGACACCCTCAAAAGAACAGTGCTGGAATGCATCAAGGGAATGTCTGATACCCAATTTTTGACTGATCCCCAGGATGTGCCTGTATACAGGATTTTTGGAGGATTGTTTCCCTGGGCTGAGGTTTTCAGAAGCCAGTGAGCTTGCAAAGTTATAAGACCCTGATTTTGACCCAGAGAAGAGAATTCGCATATTACATTTATATTCAGGAAAGATGTTGGATAATAAAAAAATAATAATAACGAATGCCAGGAAATTCAACCAATTATGTAAATTTAAACTAATATGAGAATTACTTTTTTCCAAAGTAGGATTAAGGATACAAGATTTCCAAATACCAAGAACTATTCATATAGATATGTGAACTTCCAAATCCCTACCCAGCATTTCTGAGAGTTTATTGTCCTACTGGCCCTTAGGCTAGAATAATAAATGTTTTCTGCAGTATACTCCCCTCACCATCAGAACCCATCAATGCCTTTGAAACTGTTTCTTGCTTGACACTTCTCTAAATACACTGGAAGTATCATCAGTCAAGTTACAAACTGTTTTCCTTCATCGGTCTTCATAATCTAGTCTTACCTAAAAAGAGGATTGTTCAGGTATTGACATCAGATGTAGTACTATATTAGTTATCCATACTATAGAGAAGATGCACTGGAGGGTGATACAACACTGCATTTACAGAAATCACCGAGTTAAGTCAAGCCTGGCATTGGGTTCTAAGTCAAGTGCTATTTATTTTTAATGGCGAGACAAAGGCAAAAAAGATAGGCAAATACAGGCATAAAAGTTCAAAATTGAGTCAGCATTCCAAAGACACTCTAGAATGTTTAAGATGTACACAGTGAGTTGGCCAGATTTCTTGCTGTTGGATATTGTTTACGTCGTGTGTGTGTGTGTGTGTGTGTGTGCGCGCGCGCGTGTGTGTGCAGTGTGATTACTTTGGTTTCCTACAATCTTTCTTAAGAGGCCTAAGTGTGTTTCAATTTTTCTGCTCTCAAGACTGTATTTCACAGTGAGCCAAAATAAGCATGGAGAGAAGGTGTTTTTATGCTCATGAAGCTGAAAAGAAAGAAGTGAAAAGTAAAGCATACTACATAAGGCAAGACACTGTGCGATACCAGGCGAGGCAGGGGTGATTGTTGGCCACTTCAGGAATCTGGATGTTCAGTGTTTTCAAATAGAATCATCATTCCTCTGCAGAGCGTCTCTCTTTATCTAGCAGTTACAAATGGATCCAAGAGTTGCCAGAGTTTCTGTCTTCTCATCTCATTATACAAACCACTAAAATGAGAAAAAGAATAACTCCCAAAAGCTTTCATGTAGTTAATGGCAGCAGGGTGAAGTTTGCCTTTGATATTCACCTGTTCAGCACACCTAACTTATTTTGTGCTTTTCTATCAAAAGCAACATCACAGGAGTGTTATTGGCTGGTTTCTCTGTGTGTGTGTGTGTGTGTGTGTGCGCGCGCGCGTGCGCGCACTTGTACACGTGGGCACAAGAGAGAGAGAATTTAAAATAATTCTGACTTTTAGGACAAATATTGTTGTATTTGAAAAATCAATACTGAAATAAAACAACAATGTTGTTCAAAAACATAGGAATACATTCTGTGTACACGATTATGTATAATGAATTATAGATATACATATGCATAGATGTGCCCAAACACATAGAAATAGAGTTTCTGGGTGTGTAATGGAGTGCTGGGGTCAACCATCAGAATTAATTTTATTTTATGGTCATGCATTTAATTATTTAACAAATAGTTCTTGTATTCTTAAAATTTGCAGCACCCTGTTGAAGAATGGAGTGAAAGTAAATCAAGAACTACACGAAAGCGTAAAACAAAAGTAGTCTGTTTATTATTGAATAGCTTACAACTGAATAGAGAAACCCTGTCTGCATGCAGCTATGATGAAAACTAGGATGAATAATTCCAACTATGCATCGAGGAGAGTAGGATAATTCTAACTGGAAGTGGAAGTTAGAAGATAAAGAAGTTTTCTTTGCTTTTCAAAAGCAAAAGAATTATTGGGCCTTCATTATACATTCTGGGACTTGGCTTCCTGTGAGAACTTAATTTTTCATTTAGTCATCCTTTTCAAATGCCAGGTATCATTTTACATCATAGCTAACAATTTCACCAGAATTGAAAGAACAAGTAAATTTGGCAATAATAATAATAATAATAATAATAATAATAATAATGATGTGAGGGAAGAACAGAGATGCTAAAAAAATAGGTGTTTCTGCTCCTCTCAGTACTTCTGAGCATTTGCCAGATGTCAAATACCATTAATGAACTGAGTGGGTGCTTCTTGGTACTTTAATATTCAACAGCCTTCTTAATTGTTAATAATTCCTAAGAGCACTGGAGTGAAATATGAAAGGGGTGGATGGAAAAAAAAATCAAGTTCACACTAGGAAGCCAAATCTCAGCATACTTAGTGAGGATCCAATAGAATGAAAGGCAAAATTGTAATTTAAAAGTTACATACAATTTATAGGCTATTGATGCCAAACAGAGAATTACAAAAAATATTATTAGCAGTGCTTAGTACAAATATATAGTTTCTTTAGGTAGGGGTCTTTGTAATGACCTCAAATATTAACCCATGCTAGCCTTAAAATAAATATGATGATGATAATGATGATATTTGTGACACTAGTTTCTATACTGTGGATGCTTTAAAAGAGTTCTTTATATGAACATGAGATGCTGTCAATAACTATATGAAGTAGATGTTATTGTTAATATCTCTGTTTCACTGATGAGAAAACTGAGGCACAAAGAGATTTCGTAATTTGCTGAAGACTTCATAGCTTTTAAGTTCAGAACCTGGAAAAACTGGGATTAGAATTTACATAGTCTGGTTCCAGAGCATGCGTTTAAATCATATGCACTGCTGCTCTCAGTGGATGTAACTATAGGGATAAATGGGTGAAAAGTAGCTAACAATATAATGGTAGCTGAGATATAGGTAGTTGGTATATATGCCAGGCAGAGTGCTACAAATTCCACACACATTAACATATTCTATCTTCAAAATGAAACATTCCCTCTTCTCCTCCTCATTCATTATTCTCCCATCCTATTCATTAAGCATATGAGGTAATTGAGGCTCTGAGGCTCAATAATTTGCCCACAAGAAACAGAACCTATAGGATACACACACACGTTTGAATATGCATATATATATATGCACAAACATGTACATAATACATGCATATAAACATATAGGGCATACCTGTACCATGGTGTTTTGGGGACTATGGCCATATAGTATTTGAAGTCAGGTAATGCGATGCCTCCAGATTTGTTCTTTTGCTTAGAGTTGCTTTTGCGATGCAGGCTTTTTTTTTAGTTTCATATGAACTGTAGGATTGTCTTTTCTAGTTTTTGAAGAATGATCTTGGTGTTTTTACGGGAATTGCATTGAATTTGTAGATTGCTTTTGGCAGTATGGTCATCTTCACAATGTTGATGCTACCCATCCATGAGCATAGGATGTATTTCCATGCGTTTGTGTCATCTATGATTTCTTTTAGCAGTGTTTTGTAGTTTTCCTTATAGAGTCCTTTCACCTCCTTAGCTAGGTATATTCCTAAGTATTTTATTTTATTTTATTTTTTTGCAGCTATTGTAAAAGGGGTTGAGTTCTTGGTTTGGTTCTCAACTTAGTTGCTGTTGGTGTACAGCAGAGCTAGTTAATTGTGTACATTAATTTTGTATCCTGAAACTTTGCTGAATTCATTTATCAGTTCTAGGGGCTTTTTGGAGGAGTCTTTAGAGTTTCCTAGGTATACAATCATATCATCAGCAAGCAGTGACAGTTTGACTTCCTATTTGCTGATTTGGATGCCATTTATTTCTTTCTCTTGTCTGACTGCTCTGGCTAGGACTCCTACTACTATGTTGAATAGAAGTGATGAATGGGCATCCTTGTCTTGTTCCAGTTCTCAGAGGGAATGCTTTCAACTTTCCCCCATTCAGTGTTATGTTGGCTGTGGGTTTGTCATAGACGGCTTTTATTACATTAAGATATATCCCTTCTATGCCATGGAACAAAATAGAGAACCCAGAAATAAGGCCAAATACTTACAGACAACTGATATTTGGCAAGGCAAAGACATAAAGTGGGGAAAGAACACCCTATTCAACAAATGGTTCTGGGATAATTGGCAAGACACATGTAGAAGAATGAAACTGGATCCTCATCTCTCACCTTATAAAAACATCAACTCAAGATGGATCAAGGACTTAAATATAGGATCTGAAACCATAAAAATTCTGGAAGATGATATTGGAAAAACTCTTCTAGACATTGGCTTGGGCAAAGACTTCATGAACAAGAAACCAAAAGCAAATACAACAAAACAATGATAAATAGGTGGGATTTAACTAAACTAAGATATGTCTGTAGAGCAAAAGAAACAATCAGCAGAGTAAACAGATAACCCACAAGTGGGAGAAAATCTTCATCTGACAGTGGGAGAAAATCTATACATCTGATAAAGGACTAATATCCAGAATCTACAAGGAACTCAAACAAATTAGCCAGAAAAAAACAAACAATCCCATCAGAAAATGGGCTAAGGACATGAATAGACAATTATCAAAAGGAAATATACAACTGGTCAGCAAGCATGAAAAAATGCTCAATATTACTAATGGTCAGGGAAATGCAAATCAAAACCCCAATGCGATACCACCTTACTCCCGCAAGAATGGCCGTAATCAAAAAACAAACAAATAAAAATAATAGATGATGGTGAGGATGCAGTGAAAAGGGAACACTTTTACACTGCTGGTGGGAGTGTAAACTAGTACAACCACTATGGAAAATAGTGTGGAGTTTCCTTAAAGAATTAAAAGTAGAACTATGGTTTGATCCAGCAATCTCACTACTGGGTAACTACCCAGAGGAAAAAAAGTCATTATGCAAAATGATACTTGCACACCCATGTTTATAGCAACACAATTTGCAATTGCAAAAATATGAAAGCAGCCCAAATGCCCATTAATCAATGAGTGGATAAAGAAATTTTGGTACACACACACACACACACACACCCCCACCATGGAATACTTTTCAGCCATAAAGAGGAATGGAATAATAGCATTCACAGCAGCCTAAATAGAATTGGAGACCATAAGTCTGAGTGAAGTAACTCAATAATGGAAAACCCAAACATCATAAGTTATCACTCATAAGTGGGAGCTACACTATGAGGATGCAAAAGCATAAGACTGATACAGTGGACTTTGGGGACTTGAGGGAAAGGGTGGGAGGGGGTGAGGGATAAAAGACTACAAATTGGGTACAGTGTATACTGCTTGGGTGATGGGTGCACCAAAATCTCTCAAATCACCACTAAATAACTTACTCATGTAACCAAACAACACCTATTATCCAAAAACCTATGGAAATAAAGATAAAATAAAATTTTAAAAAACCAAACATAAAGAGCACATATATATGTATACACATACACATATACTCATATATATAACATTAGCATGCATGGTGTATATATATATACACACTATAAGACATATATACTGTATATTTATGAATCTACATATTTATATAAATGTCTATATATTTATATAAATAAATTTTGTATGGGGTCATGTGATTACAGAAGCTAAGTCCCACAATCTTCCATCTGCAAGCTGGAGACCCAGAAAAACTGGTTGTGTAGTTCAAAGTCCTGAGAGCCAGTTAATGGTGTAGATTCCAGTCTGATTATGAAGGCCTGAGAACCCGGAGGGTTAAAAACAAAGGATGGAGGTCCCAGTTCAAACAGGCAGAGAGAGTGAATCTTCCCTTCCTCCACTGTTTTGCTCTATTTGAGCCCTGAACAGGTTGGATGATGCCCTCCCACACTGGGAAGGTCACTCTCATCTACTACATCTACCAGTTCAAATGCTAACCTCTTCTGGAAACACCGTCACAGACACAGCCAGAAATAACAACTAACAAGACCTCCTGGCACTCTGTGACCCAGTCTGATTGACACATCAAATTTGCTATCACTTATCATAACTTTTCAGAGTAAAAGAAGGGATTGTCACAATTTCTTCAGGACAACAAGCATAAATTGGATCTTTCCCAGATAATGCAGAATGTGTATATTTTCTTCATATTGACTGAACCCTAGTTCTTTAGATCTTTGTTAAAATAACTCACTTAAAACCTGTGAGAAAGAAGTCATTCAAAGCTAGATTCATTTTTTTTTTTTAATTTGGATCCTAATGTTCTCCCCTGACAAGAGTGGGATGGTGTGATTACAAGTATGTATTTTTCCAGGCCCACAGATTCTTCTCCAGGAAGCCTTTTCTAAACTTTCCCTTTTCTTTCTCTCATTAGTCCCACACATCCTCTGCTTCGCTCCGTTCTAGCTTGAATCAGACAGTATTCTCGTTTTCTGGTTACTTGTTTGTCTTCTCCGTTAGACAATGAAGTTTGGAGTACAGGCAATACCTATGTTTTTCTTTCTTCTGCCTAATGCAATGCATGGCATAGAGTAGGTACCCAAGGCATGTTTAAATGAGAAAGGGAAGGAATAAGTTTTCTTGGTACTAAAATTATTTTAATACATTAGCCAATTTTATTTTCAAAATTTGGAGTCACTGTTTCCAAAGATAGATTTTCTGATTAAGGAGTAAAAGTGCCATACCTTAATTTATTCAAATCTTCATTCATTAGGTCACTCTGAATGACTGCTTGAAGGCTTTCAGGTAGTAAATTATAGAATTGATTAGTGAACACAATTTTGATTAATAAGGTAGTTTAATTTCAGAACGTGGTAGTGAATGTATCTCAAACTATCTGTGTTTGCAAAAAAGTCTCCAATCTCTTGGATAAAAATGTCGTGATCCAATAGGCTGGGTCACTGAAATGACATTAAAGGAGAACTCTAGAAAAATGTTTAAATGAGGTAATATATTGAAATAAGTCTGCAGCCTCCCCAGGCACCTGTTTCAAAACAGCAACACTCATTTGGCTGTATAAGTTCTGGTCTATTTGTTTGACAATTAGTGACATTACGTTTCCTCATAAACTGTATTAGACCCCATTCAGGCATTTAATCAATGTGTGCTTAAAAAAGAGTATCAGGAGATTATGTACTGTTGCATGGCCGCTCTGGGGGTGGGACTGGCACACAGCATCCGTCTAGGTATCCAGGTGTGTTCTTTCTTGATAAATGATTAGTCCTCATAAGACTTTTCAGTTGGTTGTATGAGTTAAAAAGCAACCACTTGCACCTGGTTAAAGTCTCTTAAAAAGTTGTCTTCCCGGGGGTTATGAGTACCATGAGAGTATAAAGTAGTAATTTCACTTAAATTATTCACAGATACTAACATTTAAGCAAATTAGACTATTACTTCAACTTCCAAATTAGAGAAGAACTTTCCTTTAAAGTCAATAGAAAGTTCTATTTGTTTCAGATAATATAGTTAACTCCTTATCATCAGTTGTTTCTTTTAGTCATGTTGAATAGCTGAATCCAATAACACAAACACCTTTAAAATTTATTCCAAATGTCCAATGAGTAAATAGTTTAGGCATTCAGATTAATTTTTCTATTCTGTAAATTTAGCTTTGCTTTTACTTTTATTTGTATTTGTGAGGGTTCATTTTTATAGAGAAATCTCCTGCTCCCTCCCATCAAATCCACTATGCGCTTAAAAATTCTAGCAAATTAAATTTGTGCTGGCAAGTAGATAAAACAAATAAATGGCTTAAAAACATCACAATCAAGTATGATAATAGCAAAGTGTTATACTTTTAATAAGTGATTAGGAATGGTTGTAATGCAAAGATTTATTTCACAGAACAAAAGCACTTAAGCAGGAGTTTATATTACTGCTATGCTTCAGTGATGATAACATTGGGACTTCAACCTGCATAGCTACAATGATTAATTAAAGGCCTTGTTCGGGATGAGTGAGCACCATTATTGTTCTTAAATAGGAAAAGGCAGGTAACCATTACTGATTATTCCTCAATTCCCAGTCTTGTTAAAAACTAAAGAATACCAAAGTAGGTTGTACAATTTCCAAGCTGCTATGAGAAGTAGAAAATAACACAATTTCCATACCATATATAAGTGAGAGTTGGATTAGTTGAAAGATTTTAAGTTAACAACCAGATTTATCCCTGATGGTCTGAATATAAAATTTATGATGGTATGTATATAAAGTTCACTTATATCAGTAAGATATAAACATCTTTATGGGGAGGCAATTTAATATCCCAATATATGCTTCCAGCTATATATCTCTGTCTACAGCAAATACCCCTCATCAAAGAAAAAAGGATATATATACATACATATGAAAAAAATTTACAGATCAAAAGAATCACCATTAAATATCTAATGAAAGCATCTTAATGCATTCTGAATAAACAAGAACTGTATTATTTTTATTTTTCTAAGGCATAAATTGTGTCAGATTATGTCATTTGTTCTTTCTTTTTAAAAATCATACCACCGTGCTATTTTTCTAATATAAATAAGTATTTTTGAGTGTACTTGATATTTGGAGACAGTTTATTTCTGAATATTGGAAATACTTCTACCAAATCTTCTCTGCAAATATTCCTACCAATTTGAAGATATGAAGCAAATACTTTGGAAAATGTTCCAGGAAAAACATTATCGTTGAGATTCTGTGGCTTGGAAGACATATCGTTTCTAACAGTTTAATGTTGCCAATAAGCCCTGAAATACCTCTGATTTGAGATATTCCCTCTCTTTGTCTATTCCATCTATATCTTCTTTGGAGTATACTGCAAAGAAGTATGTCTTTTGCTTTTGACCATCAGGCATAGCAAGGGTTAAGTATAAGGTGAAGAGCGTTATTGTACTCTATACATGCGCTGAATTACAACAAGAATTCTAACTCGATACTACCAGAATACTCAGTAAAAAGACTCCAATGGGCAGAGTTTGCTTTTATTTTTTAAAATCATTCTTTCATTATGCTACTGCTATTTTGGGAGAGCTTATTTATACATTCATTTTGTTTACAGTGCTTACGCAAGTATTAAACCATTTGCAGATGAGGGAATGGATACCGGGAGAAATCAATTTTCTAACGTTGTACAGTCAATAATGAAACAAGACTTAAACTTATGTCACCCTCTTAAAGTCTAAGATGAAGAATATGTTTTTCTTTTATATTACATGATATATCCAGAGAGGAGATATTTGTTATTCAAAAACCATACTCTCTTTAGTTTTAAATTTTTAATTGTTTTTTATTTTTTGAGAAAGAGTCTCCATCACCCCAGCTGGAATGTACCGGCACAGTCTCAGCTCACTACAACCTCTATCTCTGGGGTTCAAGCGATTCTCCTGCCTTAGCCTCCCAAGTAGCTGGGGTTACAAGCATGTACCACCACTCCCAGCTAATTTTATTTTATTTTATTTTATTTTATTTTATTTTTAATAGAAACAGGATTTCACCATGTTGGCCAGGCTGGTCTCAAATTCCTGACCTCAAATGATCCTCCCGCTTCAGCCTCCCAAAGTGCTGGGGTTACAGGCATGAGCCACCATGCCCGGCCTTAATTCTAAAAAGTATCAGAAACTAATTGTAAGCTATGCATATTAAATAAAAATGTTGGCTATAAAAATAGCAAAGATTTCAAAACTCTTTAACTAGAATAATTTTTAGAGGAATAGTTAATTCACCAGTATTCATGAAATGGAATTTTATGTCAGCATTACAAGTAAAGAAGTACATCCACATATGTCAGAATATAAAGCTCTCACACATCTGAGGCATGGCCAGAAAAGCAAACTGCTTGATGAGACTGACTGCACAATCATGTTTATGTACTGTATTTTGCCTGTGTTTGTTATGGGTTTTTTTTTATATTTGACATCAAACTGGTTAACTATAGAATGATAGTGGAATGGGCCAGGGCTGTGAGGTTGGAAAGAGTAAGGATCGTTAGATTTAAGTCCACGTTCTCTATTATTTGCATCTTTAAAAACAGGCACTTATTTTTTGTTTTTTTTTTTAACTTCTCTGTAAGAGATGATTATGGTACAGAATAAAAGTGAGTTTACTTTCTCATTTATCCAAAGAAGCCTTGTGCCATTACCCCCTCCTCTTTTTCCTCCCTCCATTTCTGGCTTCCCCTGATTCAGTACTTAATGTGTAGTGCATTTTCCATATTACCAAAGTGAAAGCTTCCCATAAACCCAGAACACTGTTGTAGGATTGCTGGCCAGCACATGAGTTTTCAGAACCTGCTGAAATAAGTCATTAAGAAGTTTGACCTTTGTCTACCTGGTCTGCCTCCCTACCATTGCTTTGCTAATGATATTGTGGGTATTGACCAATGATACCCAAGTTTGGCCATGCTTCAGGTTTATAGGTATAAGGCTTATGGGAGCTACTAATTGTTCTGAGTACTTAGTAATTTAACTTTCTTTCTGGAAGGACATTTTGAACTACAGGATTTTTTTTTTCTTTTTGAATACATCCTGAAAATCATTGCCTTTAAATTATCTGAGGAACATCAGATTATCCCCTTCAATCACTCAATTTGACAGATATTAAAAATGAGGTTCAGAGCAGTTAAGTGAATTTTCCAAGGTCACAGAGCACATTATTGGAAATCATTGTTGTATCTATCAGGATATTCTCCTGCCTTGTTAGTGACAATGTAATCAGTAAAATTTAATCTTCTTGTGATCCTTAGGGCTTTTGCTAGGACTGCAATTATTGTGATGAACATCGGTGATTAGCATGTACGAAAGTAAGCTGAAAGATGGGTTAATGCTTGGCATATTCTTCTTTTTTTTTTTTTTCTTTTAATATTTAGGAGAAGATTTACTTTCCCTATAGCTACTTATTTGCTACTTACTCCTCTTGCTATTTTACTTTTTTGCTCAAAAATAAATAAAGTTTATAATGGACCATGTTCTAGAAATTTGAAATTCTACTCCTTTTTTCTTTTCTTTTCAAGATAGAGGCTCGCTCTGTCACCCAGGCTGGCGTGCAGTGGCGCAATCTCCACTCACTGCAACCTCCGCCTCCTGGGTTCATACAATTCCCTGCCTCAGCCTCCCGAGTAGCTGGGATTACAGGTGCCCACAACCACGCCCGGCTAATTTTTGTATTTTTAATAGAGATGGGTTTTCACCATATTGGCCAGGCTGGTCTTGAACTCCTGACCTCATGATCCACCCACCTCAGCCTCCCAAAGTGCTGGGATTACAGGCATGAGCCACTGTGGCCAGCCAATTCTACTGCTTTTTAATTCAAGTTCATAGAATTTAGAATCATCAGGTATTACATGAAACCGTAAGAATTTGCTCTGTCTCTTCAGCTCTTTCTCCTTCAGATTCTCTTTTCCAAACTTTTTCCAAATAATTAGTCTGTTTTTCTAGCACTCCCCTAGAAGTGCTATACATATTTGCTTCAAGCAGCAACAACGATCAGGTTTCAAAAGCAAGTTGGTTGAATCAGGAATGCAAGTCCTGACTCTAACTTGGGTTCTCTGCTAGTCAGAGAAGTCTTATGATCCCATAGAGTGAATTGCTATGGGAAAGTTTATGTCTTAATTTTGTTTGTTCAATAAGGTTTGTAATTAATTTTTCTAGATTATACAGAAGAGGAAAGGGCCAAGCAAATTTATATGAACGTATCTTTGAAAACAAGTTGATATTGTCTCTGCTTGGGGTCTCTGCTAGTCAAAGAAGTCTTGTGATCCCATAGGGTGAATTTCTATGGGAAGGTTTGTATCTTACTCTCCTATTTAATTTTTCTAGATTATACAGAAGAGGAAAAGGCCAAGCAAATTTATATGAACGTATCTTTGAAAACAAGTTGATATTACCAGATACACGTGGAAGTTAATATTCAGGTGTATATCACTTACCTCTATTTGCAGGTACATGCTGCTAGTTGCAGAAACAAATGCTCAAAGTTTTAAAAGCACAGGAAATGAGTGTTAATGGTGTGTTTTATTTTCATTAATTATACAAATAATCTTCTAGGGCTGATATTCCAGAGCTAATCAGAGAAAGTGGCAGTCCGATGGGAGGATCGCCTCAGAGATGCACAGGCCAGGGACTTAAGTGCCGAGTGTCCAGTTTCCTGGTCCAGCTGGGGCTCATGGTCATCTGGCAGTTGGGTGCATCATGACTGGGCCTTGAAGATGACAGGGTGAAGAATCATCAAGGCTCTTAGAAAATTTCATTCCACTTCTGCTCAACGTTCTCTTTGGTCGATAGGATGTTCTGTTGCATCTCTGTGTTCTTTAGTTTGGCCTTAGGGAAATGTGAGTCTTCCTCATATTGTTTGTGTGCCATTTTATAAAAGCAATCCGTGGTGTCTCACTCCATGCCCAGGTTCCTGGTCCTCCCACTTGCATTGACGCAACAGGAGACTCAGTGAAAAAAAATATAATATTGGGCTGGACGTGGCTTGCGCCTGTAATTCCAGCAATTTAGGAGGCCGAGGAAGGCAGATCACTTGAGGTCAGGAGTTCAAGACCAGCCTGGCCAACATGGTGAAACCCGGTCTCTACTAAAAATACAAGAAGTTAGCAACCAGTGCATGGTGGGGGACACCTGTAATCGCAGCTACTTAGGAGGCTGAGGCAGGAGAATAGGTTGAATCTGGAAGGTGGAGGTTGCACTGAGCTGAGATCATGCCATTGCACTCCAGCCTGGGCTACAGAACAAAATCCTTCTCAAAGAAGAAGAAGAAGAAGAAAAAAAATAATTATATATATATATATATATATATATATATATATTTATGCACACACACATATATATACACACATGTATGTGTGTGTATATATATAAAATCTTGTAAAACAGCCTCGTATTTTGCTGAACTTATATTGGTTTTTGTCACTGAACTTTACACATTAATTTTACATTTTTAATTAAAAATCATTTATCTGCTGGGCGCAGTGGCTCACGCCTGTAATCCCAGCACTTTGGGGGGCTGAGGTGGGCGGATCATGAGGTCAGGAGTTCGAGACTAGCCTGACCAACATGGTGAAACCCCGTCTCTACTAAAAATACAAATATTAGCTGGGCATGGTGGCATGTGCCTGTCATTCCAGCTACTCAGGAGGCTGAGACAAGAGAATTGGTTGAACCCGGGAGGCAGAGGTTGCAATGAGCTGAGATTGCACCACTGCACTCCAGCCTGGGTGAATAGAGTGAGACTTCCCTCTCAAAAAAGGAAAAAACATCATTTATCTTTCCCATTATTGATTTTTTTTTAAAAAGATATATTTGTTTATATATATCTGAGAAGACCTCATCTACCAAGTCTCAGATAGTTTGCCAAATGGGCTGATAAAGTCTCACACCAACTGAAATAAGTAGGTATAAGGAACCTATAACCATAAACGCAACTTTCTCTTTCTCTCACAGTCCCACTTCTCTTTAGATTTTAATTAATCCCCCCTCCCTCATTCTTCCACACTATATACATTCTATAATTGTTATGATTATTATGTATGAGTACAAGCTTTGTTCAGGACAGTGGTTTGTGTGCTACATGAGACACACAAGAGAGTCAGGAAACCACAAAGCAAGGTTTCCCACCTCTAAGAAGCATGTGAGCATTATTTGGTTCAAACTCAGGATGGAAATTAAGAAAACACACTTTTTTTTTTTCCATCTCTCAAACTGTGTGATTTCTCCTTTCTTTGTCCTCTTTGCCTGTCAAGAGGAGGTGATTATATAAGGCAATATTTAAAGACAGATTCAACTCTGAAAACTAGTCCATAGAAACACACTCTAATTTAATAGTACTTATGCTGTCTAAATTTTTGCCCAACTGCAATTAATGGACGTGAGTCAGTTTGAGTATTTTAGCAGTGACAATCTTGATATATTAATACCCACACTTGCTACTCAGCCCCTTTAGTCTGTCCGTTTAGAGTCTTTGACTCACATGTTATACTTTTCACACAAAGGACAGTATTAGAGTAAATTAGATACTTATACTGTCATGAAAAAAAGTACTATTTAAGCTGCCTTTTAGAATTGGACATACTGGAGTTTGGTGCAGTTGCCAATGGAGAATGTTCGCTAAAAAACCCAACAGTAAGTAGGCAGGAGACATTCTATGGAAGATTGATTACCCCAGAATCTAGGAACTAGAAAAATCCACCTGCAAGTAATGGCCTTGGTCTATTTTTCTTTTACATTGTCCGCTTATAAATCGCAGCATTCTAATCAGTGGAGAACAATGAGCAATTGTGCCCAGTGTACAGTGGTGATGGGATGAACAGGTCTGTGAATGAATAATCAGTGATGTTACCAACACCCACAGAGCATGACACAGATGGAGTGGCTGGGTCTCCAGGCACTGATTGCTGTGACATCCTGTTGGTCTGAGGATGCTCAGGCTGAGCTGTTTCTTGCTTATTTATATGCTTTAGCATGTAAGGTTTTTAAAGTGCTAATTCACATGTCAATATACTATATCATTTTTTCTTTCAATTTAGAAAATGAAGACAGAGAAAGAGATACATGATAACTCACCTAAAAAGTAGGATTCTGCACCAAATAATTTGATCATGGTGCTCTTTGCGAGGTAAACACTCTGGGAATAGTATTGCTCAGGCACAGGTCTGCTTTTATTGTCCAGGTAAACTATCTGAGTAAGACAGACAAACACATCCTCCCAGAATCCTCCATGAATGACTCCTCTGAGATTTAGGAAAACATCCCACGTCTTGTTTTTGAAACTAAGATATAACTTTGGTTATGGACTGCTATAGGCATTTGATTACTTTCTTCTTTTATTGTGTTCGAAAGGCAATCAGAAAGACTGTCTAGGCCGGGCACGGTGGTTCACACCTGTAAATCCCAGGATTTTGGGAGGCCGAGGCGGGTGGATCACCTGAGGTCAGGAGTTCTAGACCAGCCTGGCCAACATGGCGAAACTCCGTCTCTACTAAAAAAATACAAAAATTAGCCAGGCGTGGTTGCGGACACCTGTAATGCCAGCTACTCGGGAGGCTGAGGCAGGAGAATCGCTTGAACTTGGGAGGCGGAGGTTGCAGTGAGTCGAGATCGCACCACTGCACTCCAGCCTGGGGGACAGAGCAAGATTCCATCTCAGTAAATAAATAAATAAATAAATAAATAAATAAATAAATAAGAGAGACTGTCTAATGCAGAGGCTAAAGGCATGAGCTTTGAAACTACTTCCGCAATTGGTTGTGTGACTTCAAGTCAATCTCTTTACATCTCTGAGTCTCAATTTTGAGATCTATAAAATTGGAAGTGGCTATCACATACAAGTAGGCATAGCGGCAATGGTGTGGAAATCAAATGACACTTATCACATGGGAATACCAACTCCACATAGGCTACTATCATTATTGTTTTCATATTTTTACCACCTAAATAAAAGCGTTCATCTACCTCCAGTACTTCTGGTAACTTCCTGCTCCTTATTGGGAAAAAAATGATGTTGACTATGTTTTTCAGTTTCAGTAAACTGAGCCTGAGTCATGCTTTTGTCAACCAACACAGCATTAATTATGGTCCTTGTATATATACTTACCACATCACATGCCCCCCGTCCCTGCATCTGGTACACATTCCTTTCATGTCACATGTTTCACATAGCAATATGTGAGATACAGCTATTGCATATAACAATACTTTATAAGTATTTTTCTCTGCAATAATGATAGCTTCTGGGGGCAGGAGACATTTCCTGTTGTCTCTTTAGCACGATTTATTTAGCAAAGTTTTGAGCTCATAGTAATTACTGAATAAGTTCTATTGACTAATGAATGAATTATTGTCTGTTTCCTAGACTGGGTGTTAATGGTACTGGGACTCTGGCTTGGATTTTTAGAGATAAAATAGGCCTAATCAGCATGGTGTATATCTTAATTGGAGTCAGTGTATCTGGGATCTATTTTTAGTTCGGAAACTTATTTCATAGGAATAGGGACAGGTCACCTACCTTCTTTAGGTCCCACATAACTAACACAAAACAACAGAATTTTACTAGGCCAGTGTTAATACATGGTTTAAAGTATATGCAGACACTCATCCACCTTCATTTCTGCATTGGAAATGAATTTTGATCCCAAATTTTGCCAATTGGGAGAAATATATCATGAAAAAAAAAAATACTGGTGTCTGTCCTGGGAAGGAAAGAACACAGCAGCTATGCAGATGCTACATCTTTTTCAGTCCTGACTGTTTCTATTTCAATAATGCTATATTTCTAGTGTTAAGCTGTTTCTTGTAAAGATGACAAAAATTGGACTCCCAAAGATTAAACCTCTTGGGGAAAGTTACCTATCGAGTATGTAAGGAAGGAGTTCTATATATATGGAGTATAACATGACATTTTTCCAGTTAGAAACAGTCTTTTTTTCCCCCAACCATGGGTCAGTTATTTCTACCCTTCCACTGTACACATCACAAATAAAAAGAGCATCAACATAATTAGAAATGCTATTAAGACTATTTTTAAACATGTTCCTTAATTTGAAAACAAAGGTAATGAGAGGAGAGTAGGAATGAAAGGTGATCCGAATTGGCCAAGTGAATGCCTTTTAAAATATAGCTTCCTGCAAATTGGCAAGAGTCAGAGATACAAGTGTGGAGCTGATGCCTCAGGTTGGAGCCCTGCACTCACGCTATGAGTTGGAGTTTGTGACTGCTTAGCTATGAATCAGCAGCACCATCTAGAGGTGAGCCGAATCCTGCACACGGAAGAAACAAAAGAAGGAAGCCCACCTGTTTAATTTGATCAATGACAAAATCATTACTTCACTTTTCAATATATAACCCCTTACAGGATATCTGTGAAGGAATTACTTTCTAATCCCATTAAAAGACGACTGCAGAATTCGTTACTGGCAGCATTCAAGACTTCACTTCAGTCCGGGAGTGGTGACACACGCCTGTAATCCCAGCATTTTGGAAGGAAGAGAGTGGTGGATCACCTGAGGTCAGGAGTTCGAGATCAGCCTGACCAACATGGTGAAACCCCATCTCTACTAAAAATACACAAAAACTTAGCCGGGCGTGGTGGCATGCACCTGTAACCCCAGCTGCTCCAGAGGCTGAGGCAGGAGAATCGCTTGCACCTGGGAGGCAAAAGTTGCAGTGAGACGAGATCATGCCACTGCACTCCAGCCTGGGTGACAAGGGGAGACTCTATCTCAAACAAACGAACGAACGAACGAACAAACAAACAAAAAAGACTTCCTTTCAGAAGCCAAAGCTTACCTCCTCTACTTCTCTACTGAGAGGAAAGTCACTGATTTCCAAATCCCTTAATTTTTCCCATTCATTTTGCTGGATACCCGCCATGCCTCAGGGTTTTGGGCAAAGCACTAGGGATACAGACAGGAGTATATTATGATCTGTCCCTCTACCCCAGCCCACGTATCCAGACCTAACCACATGTCTAAGTCTTCCTCTGTCTTATCTTTTTCAACAGTTTCTGGGTAGTGAGAACAGACTTGTCAAGGCAGCCACTGGATTTTCAAATATTTGTTCTCGGTGAAAACATTTTCATTGAAATCATGTATTCCAATGAGTTTAAAGGGATAGAGATTCTTGCAGTCTTAGAGTAGTCACTATCAAACTTGGGAAACTTGGACCTACATGAAAATTGTTACCTGGTGATATGGTTAGGCTTTGCGAAATGTGAGGACACGAGATTTGGGTGAGGCCAGAAGTAGAATGATATGGTTACGTTTTGTGTCCCCACCCAAATCTCATCTTGAATGTGTTTAGGGAGAGACCTGGTGAGAAATAATTGGATTATGGTGGCAGTTCCCCCATGCCACTCTCAGGAATTTAGGAGTGAATTCTCACTGAGATCTGAGGATTTTATAAATGGTAGTTTTTCCTGTGCTCATACATGCTGTCTCTAACCTACTGATACGGAAGGGAAGTGCTGGGTAGAGGAGGGCATGGTCCCTGGCTAGGGCTCCACACCTGGTCCTGGGCCCACTGACCTAGATGAAGACAGGCATTTTTGTTTTCCCGCCCAAATGTTGCATTTCCCAAGACCATTCTGGCCTGCCACGCCCCCATCTTGTGCCTAAAAAACCTGAGACCCTCACGCCTGTAATCCCAGCACTTTGGGAGGCTGAAGCGAGCGGATCACTTGAGGTCAGGAGTTCGAGACCAGCCTGGCCAACATGCTGAAGCCCCATCCCTACTAAAAATACAAAAATTAGCTGAGTGTGGTGGCAGGCGCCTGTAATCCCAGCTACTCTGGAGGCTGAGGTAGGAGAATTGATTGAACCCAGGAGGCGGAGGTTGCAGTGAGCTGAGATTGCGCCACTGCACTCCAGCCTGGCGAGAGAGCGAGACTCCTCTCAAAACAAAACCAAAAACAAAACGCGAGACTCTAGCAGGCAGACACACAGGCAGCTGCACGTGGAGAGGAACACATCGGCAGAGAAACACACAAGCGGCTGGAGGTCTAGAGGAACGCACCAACAGACACTGGCAGTCCAGGAGGCCACGACAGAGAGAAGGATGCAGAGTTTGGCTGAGGCAGTCTGAGGAAAGCCCAGGCCACTGAGCAGCCCGACTCCAGGGGAAAACCTTCCCACCCCATCCCCTTCTGACTTCCCCTACCTGCTGAGCGCTACCTCCACTCAATAAAACCTTGCGCTCATTCTCCAAGCCCAGGTGTGATCTGATTCTTCCAGTACACCAAGGCAAGAACCCAAGATACAGAAAGCCCTCCTGTTCTTGTGACAGAATAGAGGGTCTAATTGAGCTGGTTAACACAAGCCACCTATAGATGGCAAAACTAAAGGAGTACACGGTAGCACACGCCCACTGGGGCTTCGGGAGCTGTTAACATCCTGCCCAAGACACTGCTGTGGGGTCAGAGCCCGCGCCCGTCTGTATGCTCCCCTAGAGGTGTGATCAGTGGGGCACTGAAAAAGCGAGCAACGCCCCCTGCCACATGCCCTGTGAGGGGGAACAGGGAACTTTTCCCATTTCACTGCCACCATGTAAGACGTGCCTGCTTCCCCTTCTGCCATGATTGTAAGTTTCCTGAGGCCTCCCCAGCCATGCAGAACTGTGAGTCAATTAGACCTCTTTTTTTATTACCCAGTCTCGGGTATGTCTTTATAGCAGTGTGAAAAGGGACTAATACACCTGGTTTACTTTTTTACTGTAATACAGATTCCCAGTTTCCAAACCCCAGGTTTCCCAATACTTTAGACATGTAGGATTATGGATTATATTTTAATATGTTTGTTTGGGTTTCATGATTGACATGAACAACATTTCAGGCTTTAAGAGGGGAATGTTCTAATTTGGACTCATCAAGGCAACTAATCCCAGGATTATAAATTAGAAGCATCTGTTTTTTTTTTTTTTTTAATCACTTCCTCATTTAAATACTTCTGTTTAATTTTTAGACTAGGTGATAGCTAAGAACTGCACCAATGCTACATCACTGTAGTGCCAAGTATTTAAAATAGCAATCCCTTAACATCACATAAAAAAAAATTAGATTTAATTGTCACAACTTTGTCATGGGTACATGTTTAATTAGAATAGCTTTAAGAACCATTCTGTGAAGATATAGACCCCTAAGTTTACTCATATCCATATTTTCATCTAAGTTTTATTAATATGAAAATACACCATGCAAGGATGTTTGTTTAGTGAGCCCCTTGTTACATTTAACTGGGAATCCATTATATTAGCAAATTCACAGCTGTGAGGCTGTGTAGGTGCAAGGAAGCTGAAAATTAGAAACTTGAGTGGATTTCAATACCTAATTCCACAGCAAACATAGGAAAATTAGAGCTAAAAAAGAAATTCTTCTCAGTTGAAGGTAATTTAGATTTCATTCTTTCTCATTTTAACAGTCCCTGTTTTAAAAGATGCCCAATTGTACATCTGTGAAACAAAAACAAAAAAAACAAAAAACATACTGAGCTTTTTGAAACAAACTCATGTTCAACATCCTTGACAATAAATATCTTTTATATATTTTCTATTCTCTGTTCTTCCATTCATTATCATGGAAAAGGGCCTCTTTACATCTCAGTTGAACTATTATACTAGTCTAATAATGAAATACCCTGATGACATTCTCACTTCCTAAACCCTCCAAATTTAATTTCCATCTCTCCACCAGGGAGATCTTTCTAAACTTTTCATATGACTGCTACTTGTGTAAAATCTTCCAACACTACTTAACAACAGAGTCCAAATTTATAACATTCATGTGTGATTTGGTCTCTTGCCTAGTTCATGAATTTCACCTCAAACTCAAATTTCAGATACTCTGTATTATCCAACTCTCCAACTCCTTGACACTTCCATGACTTTGCAAGTGATGCTTTATCCTGCTGGATTGTGGTTTGCCATCATTTCCTGGGTAATTTGGCTAAGTAATGACCTGCCCTCTGAAATTGATTTTTTTTAACTCCCTGGGCTGTGCTAGATGTGCCTTCTCTGGGGTTTTTGAAAACCCTATACATTCTATTATCATAGCTGCATAGCATACAAGAAGAAAAAACAAGACACAGGTCCTTTCCCTACTAGTCTTAAAAACTGCAGAATATGTGATTCCTACCTGTAATTATCATCAGAATGTGAGCCTCTCAAAAGCAGAGAATACAATTAATGTTGTATTCTCTCATTTTAATCTAGGTAATCACTTGTTAAATGTGTTCACGAATGTGTCCATTTAACTCTGTTTGCCCAACTACTAGTAATTCTTAAACAATTGAGATGATTTTCTAAAGGGTCATACTTGTTAATCAAATAATTTGATCTGTGACTGTCATCTATAATTAGTTTTGATAAATTGAGTACCATAAATACAAATTTAGGAAAAAAGTAAAAGAAAAAAATCCCTCAGGGCAATATTGAAATCACAATGAAAGAAAGGCACTTTAATGCCTCCCATTCCCCAAAATAAAAATGTATAATTGGCACTATGTTGTTTAATTATTTGTTTTGTGTTTTTCAGTTTTGAAAATTAAAGTATAATTAAAGGCCATCATTTTTATCTTTATTGGGGCCATTTGTGACAGTAAAGAAATCAGTGTTTTGATGATTGCATCAAGGTTCAATTATTAGAATATTTGATTGCCCTGAGCTGCCAAAACCAGCCTGAACATTGGTGGAGTCATTTGTACACATCTTGTGCAAGATGAGCCAGCATTTTGTTAGTTAATTTCAGCCCTGTTTCAAATGCATCTCAGTGAAACATACAGGTAACCTTTGTGTTGAAGGGTTGAAAGCCAGGAAATTCCATGAGCCTACACCTCAGTAAACACAGGATGCCAAACATGGGCTGTCAGGGATCTCTTCTCTGTCGTAGTTGAATGCCATGTTGGCAATCCCTTCACTCACTTTCTTTAAAAAAATATGTCTCAAATTTAAAAACCTTACACACTTTATGTTCTCTAGATTCTGGCTGGCTATGAATTTAAAATGAATGCTGATGAATATTTTCTAATTATTTTTCTAAGTCTTTCCATACTTTAGTCCTACATTTACTGTCAAATTTCTTAATCTATATCCTGTCTTTTCCTTGCCTTTCCCATATTGCCTTTCCCTCTGAAACGCCCCTTCTCTTGAAGGCTCCCAACTATGACTATTGCATTTGCAGAAAGCAATTTAGTAATATATATTAAGATATTAAATATGTCCATTTGCTTTTTCTAATATGCAATTATCAGGAATATATTCTATTGTAATAAAATTGATACAGAGAAACTTTCAGTAAGAGAGGTATTTTTATGACAACTTAAATTATAATACATTTTATTTATAATTTGGAAACAACAAAAGGGTAATAAGTGAATTAAATCACTGTCAATATTCAAGATAGAAAATTATACATTTATTGTAATCTTATCAATGAAAAGTTTTTTTAATAAAATTGCCAAACACTAAACTGGGGAAAAAAAAAAAAAAAACAGACCAGATGTAGGAATATCTAGATCAACAAAGAATAGAATATAGAAATATGCAAATATAAAAAAATAAACAGAGCAAATAAAAAAAGTCATAAAATAAAGTGTTGAAAATGTAACAGTGGTTATGAATTTTTTGAAAATCTGTAAGTTTGCCTTCCATCTCAAATTTTTCCAAAATATGCCATATTGAGCATTTGTAATTCTTGTAATGATTGAAAGAAAAGAATATGTGATTATGAAACTAAGAACGTAGAGACATGGGACTTTACTGTAGGGTAAGAACACTCAAATTAATGCCACACTTTTTCAGGCTCTAGAACCTAGAATGATTTGAGGATTTTAACTATCTATATGTCTACGTAATAGATATACAGATCTCCAACCATCCTCTTCGTACCTGTCTTTCTGTACCATTTGTCCATTAATTTAACCATCAATTATGCCATTTCTTAAAACACTCATTATTTTCTTGGGCTGGTGAATTAACTTGTTTGTTAGTTGTTTTACAGCATATTTAGGATATGCCATATCCTAGTGGAAAGTGCCTGAACTCTGAAATCATTGAACTCTGCCATTTATTAATATGTCTATACGTAACTTGTTTCATCTCTCAGAGCTGAAAATTTGTCAACCAAAGATGAGAAGGGATAATGTATTATACCTCGTAATGTTATAGAGAACACAGGTTAAAAAACAAAACAAAACAACCAGTGCACGCGGGTGAAAGTTCCTGTATGGAAATATTGCATTAATGAATGAAAGTAACACCCTCTTTCTCATTGAGCCCAATGTATATTTAGGGTCCAGGGTCCAGTGTGTATTTTGATAGGCAAGTATAGATCAGGCAGCTTCATCATATTTCATATGCTGATCGTTAGGAATATTTGACATTATTCTTGTTCCTTTATTTTCATTTTATGTTCCCTTCTTAAGGGTAACCTGATGTCGTGGAGGTACAAATGAGATTATTTGAAGGTTTTTTTCCTCCTGAGTTTAGGATGTTATTCCAGTCCTATCATATATCTTTCAGAATCATCCAAAACAAGAAATGAATAATAGCAAAAATTGAAGGGTTGTATTTATAAGTACTTTGTTAGAGTCAGAGAACTTAAGATAATGTTATACTCACTTTTTATTTTCATCCTCAAAGAAATTGTGTAGGGAGAGCAATGAAGATTTAAATGCCCATTATGAGGTGGGAAAACTGATTCTAATTGATCTATTGAGTACTCACCAGCCAACTATGGTGGAAGTAATAGTAGCTCTATTAATAGTAGTAGTAATAATAATAATAGCAATGATAGTAGTAGTAATAGTAGTGATGGTAACTAAAATTGAGCGCTTACCATTTGCTAAGTCCTGTTGCAATAATTTATTATGTATTTATTTAATACAGGCAACTTTATAAATTGTGTGCTATCATGATTTCCACTTTGCCAATGACTAAAGCACAGAAAGCTTGACTGATATACTCAAGCCTTCCTAGTTCATAAGTACTGGGTCTGAGATTTAAAACCAAGCATTTTGATCCTATATCCTCCGCTATGTTGCCTCTCTCCAGAAATGACAGGGTTAGAATAAAACTTCAATCTAAAGCACAATGGATGTTAAAGTGGAATCCAACTGCAAGAAAGACAGTTTAATGGATGAGAGTATGTGTTCTGGAGGCAAACTTCATAGTTATGAAATCAAGGGATTTCAAATTTATTAAAATAACACTGACAAATAAGAATTGTATATATTTATGTTATAAAATGTGATGTAACATCTATATACGTTGTAAAATGGTTAAATCAAGTTAACATCTCCATTAGCTTATATACTTATGATTTTTTGTGGTAAGAACATTTAAGACCTACTGTCTTAGCAATTTTCAAATATAGAATAAATTATTAACTATAGTCATTATACTGTACACTAGATTTCCAGAATTTATTCATCCTGTCTAAAATTTTGTACCCTTGATTAACATTTTCCCATCCCCACCTCCACACCCCCCGGAGCCCCTGGAAATCTCCATTCTACACTCTGATTCTATGAGTTTGACATTTTTATATTTGCATTACTCTGTGACTATATACAAATGGGTCTATTTATTGGAACTTTAGTCTCCTCATCTGTAAAATGGAGATTAATATCACAAACTACTCTATAGGAATGATGGGAGGTTCAGGTGACATAATGCACATTAAGGACTGACATAAATAATCTATGTATTTCAGCAGCTATTATCATAATTAGTGCACATAATTAACCCAAGACCAAGGCCAATATGGCTTTTGTATTTTCTGTTTGTTTTTGCCCATTCTTACTGAAAGCACATAGTCAATGCTAAGTACAAAATAGATGGGTGCTATAATTCCTTCAACTGGAGAAGAGACTACTCTAGCAATGGCTGCAGAATTTATTGAGATTGTGGAAGAATGCTCAATTTAGGCCATATGCAGAAATTGGAAGACAAGCAACCAATAGCCTCTGGAGGGCTGCAGTCATGTAAGTTTTGAACTACGCAACAGACAAGTCTATCAGATTTGGGATACCATGGTATTGTCTTATAGGGTCTTGCATTTCTCCTATCATGTCAATCATTTCACTTTATTGTAATTGTTTGCTCTTGATCTTACTCACTAGACACTACATGAAGTTACTGATTAGCATTTTGCCTAAGACCAAACCTACCCTTCACAGGAATTCCAAAATAAATTTTATAAAACATGTAAATGGATTAGTGCACCCTAAGATGAAAAGTATAGTTGCAACCACCAAAAGCTTGGGAAGCACAGGACAAGGCTGCCTAACATAGCACCTGGGATACTCATCACATACTTCCCAGAGAAAGTGACTCTAGGTTGAGTTCGAAAGAAAGACGGAAATTAGTCAGGTAAAAGGAAAGGAGAGATATTTGCATCATATTGCAGGCAAAGAAGAAACATGTGACGTCGTGGAAGGTGGAAGATGTAGAGTCTGGTGTCAATCTGCATGTCAGTGTGGCTGGAGTGTGGAGTCTACAGTGGAAACTCAGCAAGAGGCACATGTGCAGCCGAGGAGAAGAATAAGCACAACTAAGCTGTGAAGACACAAATGAGATTCTGGAAAAAATACCTCTCTTGATTAAAGGAAGAAGGCCATTCCTCACTCCCGGAAACTTGCTAAAACAAGCCCCACCCCTGGCATATGTGGGTGGAGCAGGCAAGAAAATGGCCGGGGAGCTGCATTTTTGTTTTAAAAGTTTATCAAGTGATTCTGATTGAAACTGTTCAAAGATGACAGTTTGACAGGCACTGTCTGGTGAGATTTTAAAAAGCAATTATTAACATTAACTGGTTGGTCTCTCTTTGGATATTTTGGAAATACAATCCCAACCCTTGCACACATTCACAATTAATCTTTCTATTAACTTATATAATTTGTTGTGTTTTTAATGTATTCTAGGGACTACACACTAAGATTCCTTTTATAATTCTCTTTCCACTTGCATAATTCCTTTAACGTAAGTGATTCTTTTTCTTACCAAGTTACCATAAGGAAAACCTTGACTCTTTTTTAAATTTCCCACTCTCACAGCCCTTTGACTTATCTCAGCTTTCAAGTTTCAATCGAACTAGGCCCAAATGCTATCTCTGCAAATAGCCTGACCTTGCCAATCACTCGTCCTCCTTTTGGATAACATGTGGCACTTTCTCACATCTCCTTACATTTTGCCTTTGACAGGCTCACCAGGGGTTTCCCTTGGACTGTGTTCCACAACCCAGAAAGTCCCCCATCTTGCACTTCTTGCATTTGCCAAAATGAAAAGCACTCTTTGCTACCTGACTATATTAAGAATAAGATGGTCTCCACTTGAAGAGACACATTGATGGCATGACATTAAAATGAATACAGATGGTGGAGGCAAAGCTTCAAAGATATAGTCCAATTGGCATATCTCTTTGACAATGTAGGTTACTGAATCAAAACAAGGTTAGAAACCCATTTCTGTTCTGGCAGCTGTAACATTCCTTAATAGACATATTAAGATGTGTTTCTTATTTAAGCATTGAATTTTCATTGGGGGCACATATGGAGAAAATGTGTTTATTTATGCTTTATTTTTCCTAAGGCAAATTATATTTATGTAGGCTTAGAATAAGAAGAAAAGTAGGAGAGGGAATATTGAATAATACTTATCTCTGTAAAACTTAATATTGTGACTAGCTGGAATATAAGCTCCTTGAAACAAGGACATTATCTGTTCTGTTCATTGCACTATTCCAAATTCCTGGATTAATGCGTAAGAGTGTCCTATAACAAATATATGTTGAATAAATAAATGAATTTTAAAAATTGCAAGTCACATATGTAGATTACCTATTAGAGTGCTTGCTTTATGTCAGATCCCCAAATGTCAGCCATTGTTCTTACCATAACTGAGACTAATAATAATGTATAAATATCTGTCTATATGATGAATACAATATATCTATATGTAGATATATCAATAATAATATAGATATTTATACAGGCATATTACAGTATATGTAAAACCTACATATCTGAAATATAATAATCACTGCTTCTTTGTTTGAAAAATAAATAAAAAGCAGTTCATAGTAACTTGAATACATTGTAATAAGTAAAAAAAGGATGTATGGGAGAATGATCAAGTACATGATGTTAAAATAATAAAAGAAAATTTATATCAAGGTAAAACTATATAAGCTTTACTTTGCAGCAATGAAAACAAATTTACTGTGTATGCGTATCTTAAACATGTGGAAAGCACAGGAGGGGTGCGCATAATAAAGATCACACTAGCAGTTATAAGGAGGAAGGAGGAGTAGGGCATAGTAGACAAAACAGGACAGAGAAGGAAGGGCACACTGAAGTCTGTGAGTCTGTGATAGACCAAGTGAAAGAGCTTATGAAAACTGAACCAAAGCACAGGCACAAAACATTTACTTTGCATTTGAGTTTCTAGATAATATTTCATGTTATTTTTACAACTAATAATAAAAATATTTTCAGTCTTGCTATTTGCATAATCACTGGTAGAATAGAAACAGAAAGAGTGGCAAATCTTTTTAAATGGAAGCTCTTTACACACAGTTTATGCTGTTATGTGGCTGGTTACCACTTACAGGCAGATACCCAGCTGAATTGAGTCAGTCATGACTTGTTTTGTTTTGTTTTGTTTTTTGTTTTTGAGATGGAGTCTCACTCTGTCGCCCAGGCTGGAGTGCAATGGCACAATCTGGTCTCACTGCAACCTCCGCCTCCTGGGTTCAAGTGATTCTCTTGCCTCAGCCTCCTGAGTAGGTAGGATTAGAGGCACCTGCCACCATGCCCAGCTCATTTTTGTATTTTTAGTCAAGACAGGGGTTTCACAATCTTGGCCAGGCTGGTCTTGAACTCCTAACCTCGTGACCCACCCGCCTCGGCCTTCCAAAGTGCTAGGATTACAGGCATGAGCAGTCATAACTTTTGTGCCAAAAAATTCATGCAAGTTTCTGAAGGTAGGTAGGCCCTCACATTGTAAATAAGATTTAACAATTTCATCAGAATTATACACAGAAACAAATTATGCTATTTCATCTCTAGTAATAGGTTGCTCAAAATTCAGCTTTATAAAGCAAAGGAAGGATCTTAGCATTCAATTTCCAGGAGCACACCTTGCCCAAAACTTCCTTCCAGTAATAGCATCAGCTCTACAATATCCAATAAGTAAAAACATGTAAAGTCTCCTTGAATATATTCAGGGGCAGAGAACTGACTATTATATCATTGACTATCTCTCCATATAATAATGACTCTGACATACTGAGTTGACATATGTCTCCTTGGAAATTCATCTCATTGTTTCTATTCTCTCTTTAAAAAGGCCTGCTTTCCCCTTGGTCTCTTTTTCAAGAGTAAACACGCCCCATTCTTTCCACAATATTTAAATGGCAGTGATTTCTGCAGCCTTGTCAAACATGCGTGCCCTTCTCTATTTGTACTCCACGTTGCCAATATGGCAGTCAGTGAATGAAATGTAACCACTTGGAATGTTTCACTCTTGCACCTCTATAATCTCTGTTGCATAAAAATCAAGATATTCTTCTGAAAACGTAAATCCTGTCATGGTACCGTCCCACTAAAATTTCCCTTAGTCACATCACATTTTCTAGAAGGACCTAAATCTCTCAGTGGCTATGCCTTGTCTTTTTCTTCAGCCAATTTTGCAGCACTGGTCCCTTTGTTTGATACATTGGGATCACATTGATCATTTCTATGCCTGGAATGCATCCAGCTGTTTTTCAATCCAACACCTTTGCACCCACCCTTGTTCTTTCTACCTCTAATTTTCTTCACTTTGCTTTCATGTTGTCAACTCTTAAGCCTGATCTCGACAACAATTTCCTGGGCACCACTGTTTGAGTTGTTATCCTGTTTTACAGTGCCTCCCGTTAATCCCTAGTACTTCAGATTACAATTAAAATACAATTAAAAGTACTCTTAGTACTTAATAATTTTTAAATGTAGTTCTCACCTACTGGACTGATACACTTTATAAACATTAGAATTATGTGTATTATTTCCCACACAGCACCCTCAGCAAGAAACATAATCCCAAATGCATAGCAGGAGTCAGAAAATATTGATTAAATTAAATATATAAGTTAAAATTATTTTCCCCATATAACACCCAAATTATTACTTGTGAGACAGAATAGCATAATGCTTAAGACTTCAGGCTAGGGATGAAATTTTATCCTCCACCCAAACAGGTGTGTCATTTCAAGAAAAGTTATTTAAACATTAAATCTTCGTTCTCTTCTTATACAGAATGGGGTTAATAATCCTTTCTCTTGCCTAACCATAGTGTGACAATTAGAAGAATTACATGTAAATCACTGAGCACAATTCCTGCTTGAAATAAACTATGATTCGCTTTGATTATTCGTCTTGCAGAAGCCCTACAGGTATTGGAAAATATTAAGTACTTGCTAAATGGTTGTTGGAATGAATGGATCCCAGTCACAATGTACTGAAGCACAGGGGAAACCCTCTGAATCAAGGGCCAGACGATTTGTATTCAGTTCTGCTCCCTCCAAGGAGTGTCTCTGTGCTACCATGTAATAGCACTAATGATTGAATAAGCCTCAGTTTCTTCAAATATAACAAAACAAAATTAGGATAGAATCTCTCTTTCCTCTCTTTCAGTGTTGAAATATTATGGGTCAAATATGCTTTGTAGACAAGACCTCAAAATCTGTAATGTTATTTGAGGCACGTTTAGAGTACCTGCTAGTCTCACAGTTGCCCTAAGGCTCTGTTTATGCAGGCAAATTGAAGAGGAGACATGAGGCTATTATAGAGTAGAATCTGGGAAAAGGGGACTCATTTGACCTAAACTGTCTCCATTGATACCTTTCCCAGGGTGATTGCTCAACTCTGAATTTGACAGTGTAGACAGAGCCTGAGGAAGGTTTGAGGGCAAATACAGATTGAGATGGTGAAACTTGCAAAATATATGCTCACTGCAAACTGTTTGATGATAAGGGACTGTATGCTGGCTGAGAGCATCATGTTTTGATGTAATGTAGTGTAATTTCCTTGACTCTACTTAGCTGGCCATATCTGCCAATAGTTTTGATTACACAATCAAAATGAAAGTTTGCAAGAAAAGCACCAGATTGATGTGTGGAATACATGAAAATGTAAAGTACCTTTGAGTTCCAAATTTTTTCTATGGCATGTTGCATAAAAAAGAAAAATAGTTTTACGAATTAACAAACCATAGCTACGGAATGGGACTTAAAGGACCTAGTTTTGAAATAAGGTCTTACACAGACTGGCCTTTGCACTCATTACCAATATATTCTGATAGTATCCACCTATCTCAAAACTCTCAAGCTTTCTTTGTCTTCTTACACTTCTTCAATTATGTTGTCTTCCTTACAGTTTGCAGGTTTGACATTGCTTTCGCTCTCTGCTTAGACTACGTTCCTATCATTCACTCAAGTTTTTGTTTTTCTTTTGTTTTGACCTACCCAATTTCTATTTACATTTTAGGTTTTTAGGTCTATTTAAATTTTAGTTCAACTGTTGTTGTTCAAAATTAGCTTTTTATAATCTTTAGGCCTCCTCTGGCAACCCCCTTCATATCTCATTTCAACTTGTAATTATTTTTTTAAAACCTACCATAGCTATAATTCATAAGTAGATATTTACTCATAAATGCATCTTTACTCTTTCTCTCCTTCAATTAGACAAAAGATACTGTGAGCACAAGAATTATTTCTACTTTGTTTAGAGCTATATTCCCAGCAAAACACAGATGAGGCATTGATATCTCTGGTTCCTAATGTACTGGGGGATATGTTATGTGCAAGGCCCAGAGTGGGTAATCAATAAAACAACATTTTTTGAAGGCATGACATGGGGAAGTCATTCTCCTGAATCTAAATTTTTGTTTCCTAGTATCTGAAAAGGAAGTTGAATGGAAAGATTCCTCACATTCTGTTATTATAGAGGCTGAAGGGGTGTTGTCTTCCGATTTGTGAAGAACTATTTTGGGTCTTTAACGGATTGCCTTCTATTCTTATTGTCTATTTACATCCTGCTCAGGTCTCTAATCCACTCACAAAAAAATCATTTAATCTAATCATTTTTCTAAATTTCAAAAACACGGAACAATATATTAGAAGATGTTCTATTCTGAAAATTAGGAAATACGTTTTCTAAACTCGGTTCTGCCCCAAATGACTATTCAACTCAGATAAATTACTCGGCATCTTTGGTGCTTAGATGAAATGCATTCCATCACATGTAAAATAGAGGTGATAACAAAGGCACTGTTTCTTGCTCTAAAGTTCCCAAGTCTCACATTGTTTTGTAACTGGAGCAATCAGGCAAGAGAGAAAACACGAACTTGCTTATGGTGTGACCGGGCCTTTGGAAGTGTCAGAGGTAAAAGGACCTATTGCTAGTTAGAGGTTGCTCCTGGCAGTGCCATGCCTCTGGGGAACAGGGTGGAGGTTGAATATTATCATGGGCAATACTTGAATTTGGTATATTGTGCACCTGTTTTCTTCTTGAGATTAAAATGTTCCACTGGTCTATCACCTTCATGTTTATTTAATCATGGTATAACTTAAATATCTTAGAAAAGGCAGGTAAATCACATCCTAAACTAATGTGACAGCAAAGACAAATTACACATATCTGAATATTAAAGCTTTTTCTGATGAGGCAAGTTGTATGCAAAAATGTAAATTTGTTTATTCTTTAAAGACATAAATGTGGCAGCTTAATGCAAATTAAGTGAAAGAAAGTCCCATATGTAAAACCACAAGATTTTATAATTCTACCTACATTTTCCTCAAGAGAAGGGATGCTTTAAACAAAAACCCTTCAGTTAATTTAAGTGTAATGAGAAATGAAGAAAGATACCAATATTCACTGCAAATTCCATTCTAATATTTACATTATAGAATAATTTGCTGCTGTAACAAATTAAAAAAAAAAATCGGAGTGAGTGGGTGGCCCTACTACTTTTTACACTGTTGGTTTTCCTGAAATTCAAGAACCAAACATTGGAGAAAGAGATTGCCCTGGAAGGCACCCAGAATTTAAATTTACTTATAGAAGCATTGTTTCATTAAAAAAAAAAAAAAGTTATCTTACCTCACAGAGTTGTCTTGAAACTCTCCTGATGGAAGCAAAGAAAAAAAATGAATTGAGGCTTACTTATAAAGAGAGGAAATACTTACAGGTTTGAAAATGGCTTGTGTCTTACTCCATTTCAGTGTCCAACAAGCTCAGTTAGGATGTAAATGCAAGTCCTGGTGAGTAAATTAGAACAACAGTACACCAGTGAGAAATGAGAGAGATGGTCATTGCACACAGATCTGAGAATTGCAAAAAAGATGGCGATTGTTGTGCTAATGTTTGCCAGAGGTGTCCCACAAGCCTGAGTAAAGTGAATTTCACCTCTTGAAGTCTATTCTTTAATTGACACAAAATACAAGTCCCTGGAATGAGATTTGGCTGCTACCTGAAGGGTCGTGGGTCCTTTATCTTAATGTTTTATTGATGGAATTCTGCCATGCCCATCACTGGGACAGCATCAGGAGACTCATTAGTGCAAACAGCTCTCACTTCCAAAGCTCCTTTACCAATCTTTTTTGCTGGTTTAAAAAACACTAAAGAGAAAGGGAACAATTTGAGCATGGCTAAAGGACTGTTTACTACAGCGAGTCATAAACTGCTTTTGGCATTCCCCTTTTGTAATTCGTATTTTATTTCATTTTCTACTTTTACCTGTGGTTCCCCAAGAAGGAATTCTTGTACAAATTGAATCTCCTAGACTTAACAGGCTTCTTTCTAATTTTTTTTTCTTTTTGGCCGCTTAAGCTGTGGCTAGTGTACACTGTGACTCAAATATTCCACAGACTTATAACATTCTGAATAATCTACTTTGTCATGTAGGAGTAGTATTCAAAAATGTAGACCAGGAGGGTTTTATTAATGACATAAGTTTTATGTCCCACATATTCTGTAGGTATGTGTCCCTAATTTTTTTTGGGGGGGGCAATCTTCACCCAATAAACATAGATAATTTTTGAGGATACTTTATTCAAGTGTCCTTTGACCAATATAATTTTGTAGGATTCCATCAGGACAGTTCAAAATTGAAAAATAAAATCCTCTTATAAGCCATTTCCAGAATTTTACTTCTAAGAAAGTTTTCATACCACAACATTGTACATAAATACCAATATATTTTAAAAAGGACCAGCCGCGGTGACTCACGCCTATAATCCCAGCACTTTGGGAGGCCGAGGCAGGTGGGTCAGAAGGTCAGGAATTCGAGACCAGTCTGGCCAACATGGTGAAACCGCCGTCTCTACTAAAAATACAAAAATTAGCCAGGCAGGTGGTGGGCACCTGTAACCCCAGCTACTTGGGAGGCTGAGGTGAGAGAATCACTTGAACCCTGGAGGCAGAGGTTGCAGTGACCTGAGATCGCGCCACTGCACTCCAACCTGGCGACAGAGTAAGGCTCCATCTCAAAAAAAAAAAAAAAAAGACAACACACACACAATATACAAAGACATTAAGAACCATAAAATTATACATATATATACACATACTATATATATACACATACACATATATACATATATATATGTGTATGTATATATCTTTGGATTAGTGTTCAAGAAATGTTTACCACTGGGTGTGGTGGCTCATGCCTGTAATCCCAGCACCTTGGGAGGCTGAGGAGGGTGGATTACAAGGTCAGGAGATCGAGACCATCCTGGTTAACATGGTGAAACCCCGCCTCTACTAAAAAATATAAAACATTAGCTGGGTGTGGTGGCGGGCGCCTGTAGTCCTAGCTTCTTGGCAGGAGAATGGTGTGAACCTGGGAACCAGAGCTTGCGGTGAGCCAAGATTGCGCCACGGCACTCCAGCCTGGGTGACAGAGTGAGACTCCATCTCAAAAAAACCAAAAAAAAAAAAAAAAAAAAAACCCAAAAAAAAGCACCAAAAAAAACCCCAAGAAATGTTTATCAATATATTACCTCTATGTTGGCTAGGTAGCCATTGACAGCCAGGGTAGTATTTTCTCAATTAAATATGAACTGTTACCTACTCACTATTTTTCAGTGTTCAGGCGTTTATGAGCAAAAGGAAATGGAAAATGTAAATGGAAAATTCATTCAAGGTATTTAGGGCCTATTGGACCACTCTGCATGTAACTCTGCTGAGGGTATTTGTGTTTCCAAGATTCATTTTCTCTCCACACTGAACACTGCACATGCTTGCTATAGGGCTTTATTCTTTTCATATTGCATAGAACATACTGATTAAGGGTAATAATTCTCATGATGTTGATTTCATTTATTTAAAACTAGTCAAAACTTTGGCCGATGTACGTACTCTCTATGTCTTTCACTGTCTTCGTCTATGTTTATAAAATGAAAATAATAATATTGTCTATTTCATAGTGTAGTGGTAAGGGCTGATAGAAATAGTCATATTTTTATATCAGTGATTGACACATAGTAAGCATTACATATAGTATTGGTTGTTACCATGATTATTGTTACTGTCAATATTATTTATTATCATTGCTTACACATCCTTTCTTCAGACATTGTTTAGGCTTAATCTTTATTTCATGATCTGTCAAAACTTGTTAGTTTTTTTTTGTCTTCATTAATCTCTTTTAATCTAGAATATATTATTTCAATTATGGTATGTAACTCAAATGTTTACTAAGCTCCATTTCCTATGTGTCCTGGTTTTAGGTAAAATCACTCCAACAGTTTGTCCCAGGACTGCTGGAATGATAATAATGTCTTTGTGCTAATGATGGATTAAAAACTCAGGGAACATATCTTACGTTGTGATTAAAAATTTTTTTAAAACAAATTATCTACTACAATATGTCCTATTCATATAAGCCTCATTATTCTATTGTGGGTTTTGTATCTTCAAAATTGCTTGACAAATAAAAAAATAACCATATGTGATTACTAATAAAATTATTTATTTTATTTTATTTATTTTATTTTTTTGAGATGGAGTTTCTCTCTTGTTGCCCAGGCTGGAGTTCAATGGTGCGATCTCGGCTCACTGCAACCTCCGCCTTCCCAGTTCAAGTGATTCTCCTGCCTCAGCCTCCCGAGTAGCTGGGACTTACAGGCATGCACGCACCAACATGCCCAGCTAATTTTTGTATTTTTAGTGGAGATGGGGTTTCACCATATTGGCCTGGCTGGTCTCGAACTCCTGACCTCGTGATCCACTCGCCTCAATCTTCCAAAGTGCTGGGATTACAAGCATGAGCCACCACGCCCAGGCCTGAATTTTTTTTTTTTTTTAAATAGTGTGTTCAAAGGGGAACTTCTCAGTGAGTTAGAATTGTGTTTCAGCTCTTGCTTTGCCAGCAAGTAGCTTTCCTATCCTGGAAAATGTTACTTCATTTCACTGAATCTTAGTTTGCTTATTTGTAAAGTTTATAGCTGGTAATTCTAATATCTGTCTAATATAATTTTAAATAGACTGTGAATAAAATTTAGAAATGTTAGGCATAGACCAGACCCTGTAGGAGTTTGATCCAAGTCAAAAAGTATTAGAGATATGATCAAAGCATTTAAGAATTAGCAAAGGTATTGCCAATATAATTTGTAGTGGAACTGGTTTTAAAAAAAGATACACATTATGGAATGCGATATTTTAGAGTTTAAATAATCTCGAGTATCAACTCCAGGCCCGCACTGACTTCTCCTTCATAATTTACATCTATTATCAGATTCAGTTGACTTTCCATATTTGCAGGTTCTACATCCACAAATTCAATGAGCACAGATAATATATACTCAGAAAAAAATAAAAAATAAGACAAACACATAACAACTATTTGTTTTTTAAATGCTATTAAACATTAATAGTCTTTATATTGTAGGTATTATAAATAATCTAATATAATTAAAGTACATGGGAGGATGTATGTAAGTTACATGCAAATAATACATAATTTTTGTATAAGAGACTTGAGCATTTGTGAATTTTGGTATCTGTGGGCGTTCTGAATATTCCCCAATTGTCAAATCTTACAAATATGTATTATCTCAAATTTAGAGATAATAATATTGAATTGACTCTCAATTTAACTAATTGTGCAAGCTAGTAATTGGTAGTGTTAAATTTTAAGCACTAATCTTTCTGACTTTGAAAATCCACATTTTTTTCATTTTTGCTGCAGTCTTATAAGTGATGAATCAATATGAAGAAGCAGTATGAAAAATCTCAGTACTATACCAAGTTATGAAGGCAAAGAGAAAGAAAATAGTTGAAGGTTATATTTTTTCAATTAAAATATTTCTGACACAGGTGTGCAAGAAAATATGTGACTCAGTAGTTATCACCTACAAAAAAAATCCCATCTTTAAGATATTCTCCTTCAACATATCTATCTTGAGAAATAGCCCTCATCTTAAAAAAAAAAAAAAAAAGCGTGGGGGGTGGCTGACATGCTGAGAAGGTCTACCTAAGGAAGCAAATAATAGCACTCTGAGATTTTTGGAGAAAACAACTCAATTTGCATTAAGTCTTAACAGTGTCATACTTAAAATTTGATACCTGCAGCATATAGAATTTTTTAATGGAAGTTAGAAAAAGATAGTTTAGAAAGGAAACTTAAGAATATTAGCAAAGACTTTTTCATCCTCTTTTCAGTAAGAATTTTGCAGTAGAGCTGATTATAATAGCTCTACATAGATTATATTTATTTACAATAAAATGTACTTAATCTTCATTGGTGGACATATGATTCAGGTATCTTCACTTAATAATTATAAGGTATAAATAAAATTTGAAGATAAAGGATGCTCTAGTCATTGTGAAATATTTCTAGGCACCTGGGCTAGTTGTGTCCAGACTAATTTGCTCGCAAAATGTTGTCTAATGATAAGAATGGGTAAAATCTGGTAAACTGTTTGACATAGGGTTATATCTATATATAGGACCTGTGTTACAGGCAGAATATTGTTTCCCCAAGGATAATCATGTCCCAATGTCCAGAACCTATAAATATGCTACGACAAAAGAGAACTTTCCAGTTAGATGAAGTGTACAGATCTGGAGATGGGGAGATTACCCTAATAACATGAGTTTTTAAAAGGGAAAAATGATGGAAGAAGAAGAATGTGATATGAAACAGACTGGACTTGCTATTGATCACTTTGAAAATGGAGGAAGGGCAATTAGCCAAGGAGAGCAGTGAATGGCCTTCATCTTACAAGCAGCAGGAAAACTGTGGACCTCGTTCCCACCACCCTTCCAGAACGGAATTATGCCAACAGCTCAATGAGACAGAAACAGATGCTCCTCTACAGCCTCCAGAATGGAATGCAGCTTGCTGACAGGTTGATTGTATTGCCATGAGGTATGAATCAGACCTCAGACTTTCAGAACTGTAAGATAATAAATGCGTATTGATTTCAGTCAGTAAATTTGGGGTAATTTCTTATGTGGCAATAGAAAACGAATACAGCATGTTATGTATTTCACTTGTCTTGCAGGATAGACCTTACACAGTGTTTTCTGAATACCCAATGATAGAGAATTTTAATAAATTTCTACATAAAAATAAAAGCATAGACATGAAATACTGTTTTCAGACATATAAATTATTCAAACTGATAGGGTTTGAAGTATTGAATTGGGATAGAGTTTTCACTCTTAATTTTGTTTTGCCTTGCAGCCTATGGGTCAACTATTAGAACAATAAACAATATTTTCAAGTCAAGAAACAGAACTACAAGAAAAGTTAATTATATTGAAATACAATTATTGAAGTATTTTTATAATGATAAAAAGTGCTTCCCCATTAATTCATTAAATAAAATATACTTGTAGTTTTCTTATTATTATTTTCTTCATTATCATTAGTTTCTTTATTATTATAAGTAATATTTCAATGTATTTGAAACAGTATAATAATATTAAAAAATATTTTTGGTGGCCAGAAATGGCAAACTGTATTAATAATGATTCTATGATTTGTTTCCTACGTGAAGCATAAAAAATGTTAAATTAGGTGCACTATTTCCCCGTTTTGAAGTTAGGATCCCTAGCACATACTCATGGATAAGAATTCTTTCTCTAAGTCAATAGACTTATTAGGTTCCAAGTTTATTGGTGAAAAGCAACCTGTTCAAAAGAAGTCAAAGAACAGTGTGTTTTAAAGACTATTAGCAATTTACCTTTGAGTAATAGTGAACCAGATTACATTCCTATGAACAGCTGGAATACTCATTTTCCTCAACTCTTACAGAAATTCTTCTGTGATAGCGATAGATTAAGCAAAATGACACCTTGTTTTGCTTCTTGTTGTCATTGCCAAATTGCATTCTGAAAACATTAATGATCTTTTTCTAACACCTGATTTGAATCAAATAAATAAGTGTCCTAAAATTGACAATGGAACAAATAAAGTTGCTGTCTACTATGACACATACAATAATTGCACTCAAGATGCTTACACATTTAAAGCAAATGAAGCATGATAAAGAAGTAATTGATAATAGAGCAGGTAAGCAATGAGAATACTGGATTTGGTGTGTGGAGGGTGAGGAGTCGAATAGACAGAGGAAGCCAGGAACAATCAGGGTTGCTTAGGTGAGATCAGGGACTTCAGAGACGAGGCAATGGCTGAGTTGGTTTCTGAAAACTACATGTTTTCTTGATCAAGGATTTTCATTTTCACACTATTAACATTTTGGCCTGAGTAAGCCTTTGTCCTCGTTGACTCTGCTGGCCATTGTGAAATATTTGGCAATATCTGTGGCCTCTATCTACCAGATGCCAGTAAGAACCGAAGTTATGACACATGAAGTATCTTCAGGTATTTCCCAATGACCCTGGGGAACAAAATCACCCACTGATTGAAAACCAGAGCTCAGAGACCATGCTACTCAAAGTGTATTACAGGTCTCAGCAGTATTCCCATCACCTAGAAGATTGTTATAAACACACAGCCTCAGGTTCCACGCTAGAATTACTAACTCCAAATCTGCCTTTTAATAAGACTCCCCTCACTAATTTGCACACAGAGATTTTGAGAAACACCTGGGCAGTTGAAGCATCTTGGAAATGGGAACAACCTACACATTCTCAAGAAGGAATAATACAGAGAATTTCAGGTGGTCAGAGGGCAGGGTAGGAATAAAACCCAAGACTGGAGAATCAAGCAAGAGCCAGAAGATAACACACCTTTACAAGCTCATAAAGCATCAAGATGTTCTCTGGGCAAAGGACTTCAGTGAAGATTATTGATTAGAGAAGGAATGAGATATGATCAGATTTGCTTTAAAATAATTTTATGTTTGTGCAATTTAATTGTCACTCTAATCGAATGATTAAAATAAGAAATGGGTGGTTAGTTTGTGAATTTATTTCATATCACCCTCCATATGAGTAACTGGCCATTTTCTGGTTAATTTGAAAATATGACCTGTTCCTCAAATCAAAGAGAAACCATAAGTCTACAAGCAATTGTCAGGGGAAAATGTATATATAGCATTCAATATTTCTTTAAGAAGAAAGTCATGTGTAATGGCTGGAGAGGCATCAAGTTAAGATTAAATCTTTATATCATATTTAGATAGGTTTCCTGCTGTTCTAGAAATTAATTTGAATTAATCATGATCTTTCCACCCTTTGTCATCTTTTATTCCATAGCTGAATTAGTCCATAGCACAGCAGCCTTACAAACTTGGAGGCCTGATTTTTTTTGGTTTGGCCTGGGGATAGGAAGTCAAAAGCTGGCAAGAGACAAATGCTTTGCAGAAGTGACAAATTTAGTTTCCTGGAGAAAGTTGCTGACTGCAATGTTCCAATTGGAACAGCTTATCTGCTCCTCCAGATGTTGAAATAATGACAGATGCTCACAGAAGCCTTGACAAGAGGAAGAAAAGAGCGCACTGAAGAGAGCAACCTGTTTGTATGAGAAAAATACCAGTAACACTTATCGAGATCCCCATTCTGATGAGGCGTGTATACATATTTACAGCCAAAACATGGTACGACTGTATGCAAATTCACTGTAGGAAATTAGAGGATTTTGTGCTGTTGGAGACACAGACAAAACAGAATTATGACTCTTTTTTTCACAGGGTTTATAAATCATGAGGTCACTTTATGAAATATGAAATGACCTCTGGGTACCTGAGCTGAATGACAGGACACTGGTTTATAACAACTAAAGGTGAATGATTGCATTTTCTACATTTGTGGCAGAGGGATGAGTATTCTATTTATGTGTGACATATCCATCAATTTATATTGAAGATGTGTTTTAAAATCATTAACTTATTACTATCTAAATAAGGAATATGAATTAACACTTACCAAGCAAGGAAAAATAGCTAATCTTTAAGCAACTTGAAATTTTGTACAGTAGCACAAAAACTCACAAGATATTGATCTTGCTGGTACTAAAGAGTGACTAGGTGATATATTAAAGAGTGCATAATAATGCGTGATTAAGGGTCATTTAACTTATTTTACATGCAGATAATTATATTGTGTTTGAAATGTCAAAGACAACTTACCTGATGTATGTGTACGTAGGAAAAACAAAAAGCAAAATTGTGGTATTTTGTGCATCTGTGTCTTTTTCTGTCTTTTTGTATCTTTGTTTGTTTGTTTGTTTCTCTCTCTGACTTTCTTTAAATGAGGTCATTAATTCTCCTGTGAGAGAAACTTTTCTTTACCAGAGGAAAACTACCCTATTGTATGGTTTGCAAGATGAAAGAAATGTTTCTCCAAACACTTCACCTTCCCTAAGAGATTTCTTTGCATCTTACTTGGACTGCTGAAGAAGCATTTTCACAGTACCCTTTGCAATAACTTCCCTTGCATAGATGAAAAGCACTTATTATGAAATTATTTCTGCCTTCAGCTGAAATCTAATTCTTGACTGTGCGCTCTGAACCACACTCCTCAAGTAAATCACTCTATGATTGAATCGGAAAGTTGTAAGCCAGCTGGATTTTTAGATGTACCAAAGAGAGGACATGAGGAACTCAGGAAGACAGAAGCATGCCGGAGTGGTCAGAGAACAGGCTGTTCACACAGAGCCTTCCATAGCTTCCTACCGGTGTCCTGGAATGTGACACACCTCTCAGTCTACTCTAAGTAGAGTCTAAACAAGCCATCGAAGAGAGATTATGTTTACATTACACACGTTTACACACAGCCCTGCTTTGAATGATTAACAAAAATAAGCTAGAACCCCAGAACTTCCATGAGCATGTAGCAAAGCCACAGATAATTCTTTCAGAAATTCTTAATTTAGCATTTAAGAAACATCCAGGCATTTGAGTCTTCTGAAGATCCTCATGTAGTGAGTAATAGATAAACAAAATGATTCAGTTTTTTTTTTTTTTTTTTTCTGATGAGCAAACCAAAGAATATGCTTGTGCATTCTCTCTGCTGCTGATTATTTACATCATTGGAGGGAAGATAATATATGAGTTATACAAACCGATGATACATTTAAAATGATAGTATCCTTAGGAATATTTTAATTGAAGAATCTATATTCCAAATTTGGCCAGTGAAGAAATCACATTTCCAATCTTTACATATGCCATTATACTTGTTTTAATATGTTGCATGTTCTTTTTTTTTTTTGAGATGAAGTCTCACTCTGTTACCTAGGCTGGAGTGCAGTGGCGTAATCTCGGCTCATTGCAACCTCTGCCTCCTGGGTTCAAGCGATTCTCCCTGCCTCAGCCTCCCGAGTAGCTGGAACTACGGGTGCACACCACCACGGCTGGCTAATTTCTGTATTTTTAGTAGAGGTGGAGCTTCACCATATTGGCCAAGGCTGGTCTCGAACTCCTGATCTCATAATCTGCCTACCTTGGCCTGCCAAAGTGCTGGGAGGCCAATATTGCATATTATTGGCATAAATAATGGAAAGTAGCATGGGGTTTCTTTTAAAAAAAAAAAAACCATATTGCATATTATTTGGCAAAAATACATGTTTTACATTTTATACTTTTTGAATAAACAAATACTTAAATCCATTTTAATAATGATTATGTTTTTCTCTTTTTTAGTTTATAAAACATAATTTACCAATGTAACCATGTTAAGTGTACATTTCAGTAGTGCTAATGTATGCTCATTGGTGTGCAGCATATCTCTGGAAATTTTTCATCTTGCAAATTTGAAACCCTATATCCACTAAACATCAACTCCCCATTTCCCTCTCTTCCAGACCTTGGCAGTCATCATTCTACTTAATGTTCCTAAGAGTATGACTACTTTAAATATCTCATGTAAGTGAAATCATGCAGTATTTGTCCTTTTGGGACTGGGTTATTTTACTTAGCGTATTGTCCTCAAGTTTCATCCATGTTGTAGCAGAATTCCTAATTTTTTAAGGCTGGATAATATTTCATTGTATTAATGTACCATATTGTCTTTACCCATTCATCTGTGGATGGACATTTACGTTGCTTTTACTTCTTGGCTATCGTAAATAATGCTGCTGTTTAGAAATATCACTTTTAGATCTTATTTTTGGCTGAGCACAATGGCTCACGCTTGTAATAAACCCAGCACTTAAAGTGAGACCTAGGCAGGCGAATCATGAGGTCAGGAGTTCGAGACCAGCCTGACCAACATGGAGAAACCCCATCTCTACTAAAAATACAAAAATTAGCTGGGCATGGTGACATGCGCCTGTAATCCAAGCTACTGAGGAGGCAGAGGCGGGAGAATCACTTGAACCCAGGAGGTGGAGGTTGCAGTGAGCCGAGATTGCACGACTGTACTCCAACCTGGACAACAGAGTGAGACTCCATCTTAAAAAAAAAAAAATCCTGTTTTCAGCCCTTTTAGATACACACACAGAAATAAGATTACTGGATCATTGATTATATTTTTAATTTTTTCAAGATACCCCATGCTACTTTCCATAATGGCTGCACAATTTTACATTCTCACAAAGGTTCCAATTTTCCCACATTTATGCCAACACTTGTTATTTTTTTGGCATTTGTTTTTGTTGACCATCCTAATGGGTGTCCAGTGATACTTCACTGTGGTTTTATCTTGCATTTTCCTGATGATTAGTAATGTTGAGCATTTTTTAATACGTCCTTTCGTCATTTGTGTATCTTCATGAAGGAAATGTCTATTTCACTCCTTTACCCACATTTTAATCAGATTAATATTGTCATTGTTGAGATGTAGGTGGTTCTTTATATATTCTGTATATTAACCCCTTATCAGATATATCAGATATATGATTAGCAAATATTTTCTCCTGTTCTACATGTTGTCTTCATTTTTAATTTTGTAGTATATTATACTTTAGGAAGCATGATAATAAGCTTTTTCCCAAGCTTTTGTGTGCTGCCCAAAGAAAGTATAATCTAGTATCAATGTAATAAACAAAATCTGAAATCTTTACTTATCACTGTTACTTACAAACTGTGAGACTTCAGAAGAGTTAAACTTGGCGAGTTACTTTATTTACAAAGCAAAGAATTTGGGTAGAAATGTATTTGTAGCCAAACGGCTCTGTGTGTCGGTTATAACCCTAGGCTTTGGCCAGCTCCTTGGCATTCAAATGCTTATAGGCTAGATGTGGAAGAAACATAAATAAATAGATAAATAATTCTGAAATAGTTAACCAAAGTAAATGTGCTTACTCTTCCAAAGAAATCGAGTTTAGGGGGCTGTGGCTTTCTGTGGATGGCAGTTTACAATAAAAGCCTGCATAATGGGGAGTACTAAGCTTCCTGGCTTAGCAAAGTGACAGTTGCACTACAACAAAATAACATGTTTAATATTGACATGTCTCTCCCCGGTAAGCAAAGCCAGCTGGGGTGAAGTCAGGGTGTTTGTCTAGCGTCCAGTGCCTGAGGACAGTTTCACACCCAGAGAGGAAAAATAAGAGCCGCAGACATGCTGTGGGAATTTGACGTAGTTACATTGCCTCTATTAATCTCAGTTACCTCACCTTTAAATTCAAAGGGTTGGTGTGGTTGGATATTATTCGGCAAAAGAGAGGCAAACGACAACAACAAAACAATGACTTGCACATGAGCCTACTTCGATATACCAAGTGACAGATGCCACACTCAAATGACGAAGCACTGAAAGATTCCGTTATCGAAAATATCCAGAATAGCACATGCATAGAGAGAGAAGGTAGATTAGTGGTTATTGGGGCTGGGTGCGGAAATTGTTTGCAAATACACATGTGGAATCTCTGGGGTTGATCGAAAGGTTCTAAAACTTAACTATGGTGATGATTGTAGAACTCTTTATATTCACTAAAAATTATTAAGTGAGACAAACGAAATTGTGGATTGTATGACATGTCAATTCAAATTCAACAAAGCTGATAGAAAAAATATATTTAAAAAAAAACCCTTGAACATGTAGGGATAAACTCTCAAAGGCTTTTCTCAGGTTGCAAGTATTCTGATTCTGTGATCTCAAGTATACTTTTTGTAAATTTGATTTTCTGTATTTTCTTTAACTTTTCAATTAAATTTAGATATTCTTTTTCTAAGGTCCTGATCCACACAAAGACATTTATATGGCTGTTCTGTTGAAAGATGTGCCAAATCTTTATGCACTTTATATTGTCCTCGTATCCAGCTCTGAAAAGGCTCTTGGTAGTCATCACACTATATGCCACACAGTTCATTCTGAAGTGTGGCCAAAGAAGCATTGTTGTTAGAGATATAGAATTTGACTCGAACCAATCCTTTCCAAAGCTCTACATAACACAAGTCTTGAAATGCTGGCAGGTTTACCCTTCTAAAATGACTTATATGCATCTACACCTTTTAAGAAAGGGATAATTTAACCACTCCTACTTTGCTATTCCAAACAGAAAGGATTCTGCTCTATTTCACAATAATCAGCTTCCTCTAGGGAACAAACAGTGAGAAACATGGATTATTAGTGTCCTTAGCAGAAGTTATTTTGCCTGTTAAAAATAAACATATGCATCTTAGTTAACATCACCCTCTTATTCAGATTATTAAGACTTCTTGACAGATCAGCCATAAAGGAAAAAAATACGTAAAGAGCTAATGGGTGGATTTTACAGAAAACCGCAGGAATACACACACACACACACACACACACACACACACACACACACGTTGTTGGTTCCTCAAATGCTTCTTTCATTTATTAAATAATGTTTGAAATCCCTTGTTACCTGTAGTAAGTCATAAGATATAAAAATGAACATAACCTCGGTGGAATAGATATTGACTTCAAGTTTCTTTCTCCCTGCGTTCTTTCATTGCTTCCTTCATTCTTTCTGTAGGTAAAGAAGTGTAAACTCTGTGAGGTGAGGGATGGGGTAACATTTTACTTTCCATCATCTTCCCAGCAGTTATCCACGAGCCTTGCTCAATAGATATTATGAGTTAATGAGTGAGAAAGAGAGTGAGCAGTCTACCCCAACCCGTTCACAGTAATGGATTCCAAAAAATAAAACTGTGTCTATCCCAGCACTTTGGGAGGCCAAGGTGGGTGGATAACCTGAGGTCAGGAGTTTGAGACCAGTCTGACCAACATGGTGAAACCCCGCCTCTACTAAAAATACAAAAAAAAAAAATTAGCCAGGTGTTGTGGCGTGCACCTGTAATCCCAGCTACTTGGGAGGCTGAGGCAGGAGAATCGCTTGAACCTAGGAGGTGGAGGTTGCAGTGAGCCAAGATCGTGCCATTGCACTCCAGCTTGGGCAACAAGAGCAAAACTGCGTCTCAAAAAACAAACAAAAAAACTGTGTCTAAGTTAGATCTGGTTGCTGTTATTACGTGTCATAGTAAGGGAGACAAATATTAAACAAATAATTATGCAGGTGAAGATCGCAAAAGAGAGTAAATAAAACAGGTATCTACTCTCCTCAGTTACTGTTTATAGTTTATACCAGTGATTCTCATTCATAATATTAGAAATTTATTAGAAACTATGAGGAATTTATAAGAAAAATACCAAGGACTTACATGTGGGCATATTTAGAATCACTAGAAATATGTCCAGGACATTGGTATACATTTTAAAATATATTTTCAGATAATTACAATAGGCAGAAAATCTTCTGATTTGTAAATTGATGATAATGTCGTCTGGACAGGGGTGCAGACATCTCTGCTCTCCTACAAACTCTGATAGGCTGCTAACCTGCTGGTTTACTCTACACAGGTAGGAACCGGACCCTTTACATGCCATACTTCCCTGCCCCTCCTACAGACCTTTCATGTGGTCCTCAATAAAAAGCTTTAATGAACGAGCATATAACTTAGCAAATAATGCTACTATCTGCCTAGTCTTCAAAGTTATAAAGAAATGTCTCTGATTTCTGTCTACACTGATTTGCGTAATGCTTTTAATCCCACCATATTTATTTTTCAAGTCATTTTTCCCAATCTCAACAGCTATGGTGAGACTCCATAATCTATGACCTAGTGATTGTATTGGTGTCCTAACTATTGTTTTTCCCCCTCTATAATTTATTCCACTTGCTCCTAGAACAAAGTTATTTTTCTACAATACAGATCATGTTATTCTCTGTTTGAGAAAAACAGTGAGTAGAGAAAAATTCCTTCAGAAGAGTCAAGTGTAAAAATTTTAGATTCTTTAAGATTTCAAAGACATTTTCTTACATAGTTTACAAACAGATATCTGTGCCATAGAATGGGGTATTTTTAAGTGTATATACAGTGTAATCTGTGGAAAAAGTTCATAGGTGTATATCTTGCAGTGGAACTGTCAAAGGCATTTGAACCAGAAAACTCCATCTTGAGTAGGGGCTGGATAAAGTGAGGCTGAGACCTAGTGGGGTGCATTCTCTTGGGATCTGGATTCAGACCCCCTTCCAGTAACAGAGATGTTCTTATGAAAGATTATTATCTCAAATATTCATACTCATGCGTCTTTGTAAGATGTTGTTCTTCAACACTTTTCCAATAATTGCAACTGAAGAATATATACTATGTAATTACTATAGACAATTTACTAATGTAGTTAGAACTGGAGCTTTTTTGGTACCTGATTTATAACTTAAGGAGCCACTGAAACTTTTAATAACCAGGAAGTCCACATATTATAAGCAACAGTCAGTGTGAAAAGTCTGGGAGATAAGTGGTAGAAATGTAGTTTCCTCACATAATAAAGCAGATTATTAAATTTCCTAAAATAAGTAATCCCATAAGAATGGTCATATAACTTCATGAGTCACCCTGAGGACTCACTTCTATTTAGAGAGTGAATCTCCTGGATTAGGAGATTTGCATTTAAATGGTATTTTCCCCCCTTGCAGCTACAGGTTTCTGCATTGGATAATACTGCTTTTTCTTTGTGTCGCACATCCATAAAGGGTCCTAATAAATCCCACCATTGTGATGAACCTTGAGTTTGTCAAAAGACTTTCAAGCTGTTCTAACAGATGCATTTGAAATAGGGTTTTCTGTATTTCCTTTTGGGAGTTTTTAAGGATCTTTAGGATAATTAGCTATTTCCCCACAGGCCATTTTTATAAATTAAAAAAATAAAATGCCACCCGTCTTCTTAGTGAATTAAAGAAAACACGCATTTGAAATCTAGCCACTAATTTCAATAGCAAAATAGGCAATAGTTTAACAATTATAAAAACACTCTTCCTAATATTGTAAGCCTTTTAGTCCAAAGTATTTGAGAAGTTAAGTAAATAATGAACTAAAGAGAACATTACCAAGAATTGTGGTGTTGAAGGATTCTCATTTAACATCACAGAACTCAGGTTATTTGGTATAACATCTCCATTTTAGAAATGACTTGTCCAATGGCAAAAAGGAAGAATCATGGCTAGAATAATGTAAAGGATGTGGTAACATTTGTGGTGGGTTGTAGATATTTTGTCAATATCAAATGTTTTCTAGAACTGTCACAGACTTAGTTCAATGTGCTATTCATTACAAAAAAAGACACATGTAATGGAAATGCCTATTTGAGGTAGTTGAGAGAGAGACGTAGAAAAACTTTGTACACACTTAAGCCCCTTTTACAAAAATCATGACAGAAAAATCTGACATAGGAAAAGTATGAAAGTGAAAGAAACGTGACCTAACTGATTCAATCTTGTTTCTAACCTCCAGGCTGTCCTTGTTCATTCCTGGGCATAGGCCAAGCTAATTATGGGAGGAAGTTACTTTATAGCTTAACTTTGAAATAAAAATGGTAACAGCCCCTTTCCCAAACTAATTCCCTCCTTGCTTGGGGATCAGACTGCCTTTGAAAAACAAACAGATTAACCACAACATTATAAATTATGTCTCGGGGGTCAAGCAGCCAGAGGCCACAAGAATCCTAACCTCCCCAGTTGCTCCTGTAGATAACATTATTGTTGTGAAATCAATCTATCATTGGTGTTTGAGGTATTTTCAGACCCTGCATTCTGATGGACCAGCTGGTACCACTCAGACCAGTTAACTGGCTCATCTGGTCTTCTGGCCTCGACCCAGGAACTGACTCAGCCCAAGAAGACAAGCTCCGAGTCCCTCTGATTTCATCCCCAAGCCACCTAATCTTTTGTAGACAGTTCTACACTTCCCATTCTCTAGGGCCTTGCCTACCAAACTACCCTTAGAAAGACCTAGCCTGTGAATTTTCAGGGAGCCTGACTTGAGTAATAATAGAACTCCAATCTCCCATGTAGCCTGCTTTGCACTTATTAAACTGTTTCTTTATTGCAATAACAGTGTCTCAGTACACTGGCTTTTCTGGGTGGTGAGTAAGATAAGTCCATTGGGTAATTACACATATCATATCTCCATAGTCTACGTGTGCACACGTATGTAGCATAAACCACTCTTGAGATACACAAAAGCAGACTTGAGCCAATGGAAAGATATGCCCCTTGCTCTTGGTTGAAATGTCTTGAAACATCACAATTTTAACTCTCCCTAATTTGGTTTAATTTATAATTTTATTTTGATTCCATTAAAAATACAATCAATACTTTTTTTTCTTTAGGGTAGTAAATTGATACTAAACCACACTTAGAAGAAATAAGCACACAAAAACTTTTAGAAAAAAATCTGCATAGAATAATTAATGGTGGATCCTGTCACATATTAAAATCTGCTTGATAACTTTTTCAAAATAAAATTTTAAAAAAGTAGTATTTTCACAAAAGCAGACAAAACTGTGAAACAGAATACCATCCAGAAGAATACATAATGGTCTACAAAATCCAGCATAGCTAAATATCTCAAAGCACTGACTCAAAGTGGAACTTTTAAAAATAGTGCTGGAGAGCAATTAGAAAAATAATTAAATTCAATTGATTCCTCACATTATACGCAAGAAAAAACCCTAAATGAATCAGAGATCTAAGAGGAGGAGGGGAAGGTGGCGGGGAAGGAAAGAGCAGCAGAGGGCGAAATTTTTAAAAACTTGGGAAAAAATGAAGAGAATGACAAGGACAGAATAACCTTAATATATAAAGAATGGTTAAATATTAAGAAATCAATAGCTCACAAATCATATAGAAAAGTGGGCCAATAACACAAACAAGTCTCAGATAAAGATATTACAACGAGCATTAAACATATGAATAGATAAGACTTCATATAGAATAAGAGAAATGCAAATTAAAACATTCATATACTGCATCTCACCCATTGGTTTGGCCAAACTAAAAAACTTGACAATGTACTGTCTTGTCTAGAATGAGAATCTGCACTGTTCTCCCACATGTCTTACATGCAAAATGATAAAACACTTATAGGAAGAGTTTGTCAACATTTAACAAAGCTATATGTTCATTTGTCCTTTGCCCAAGCAATCTACTGTCTTAAGAAATCCTGAAGATACACTTGCAGCAATATAAAACAAAATTAATATATATATATTTTTATGTAATATAAAGCATAATACATTTTAATACATATAATACAATATAATACAAAATAAAAAAGGACAGTGTACAGTTATTATCTGCAGTATTATATGTGAGTGCAACACATTGAAAATAACCTAAATGCCCAAACATAAGAAATTTGTTGAACAAATTATTTCTATACACCATGTATTGTACACTACGTAGTACAGTGCTGCTTTGAAACTAATGAGAATGTCTATTTACTAATATAAAGTGTTTTCTAAAATGCATTGTTCAATTGAGAAAGAAAAGTGCTCAAAATTATATATTGGATGCTGCCTTTTCTTTATAAAAGAAGAGAGGGAAAAAAGTAAAAATTAATGAGGAAAAAATCCTCTTTAAAAATGAATTTTAAAAATGTTCACTTTTCTTACTATGCTTAATTTTTATAATTTGGGGGGTATAGGAATTTGGAAACTTCCTTCAGGTACTGTACAATTGAACTAATGAGCTAAAGAATTGTTGTTAAAAGCTGTGGTTCTTACTGAAGAAGAAAGTATCTGTGTCTACAAATACATAAAATCATGATTGTGTGTATATATTATGTATGTGTTTAAATTATCTATGTTGCATTTTTTTTTCCTATTCACTGAAGTGGCTTAGAAGCAACCCTAATTCTAGTAGTAATGAGCAAATCTAGTTTTCAGAAGTTGGTTTCTAAGAATCACTCACTACCAAAAGAAACCAGAAATCCTCAAGACATAACAGATTGTAGACCGAGGACAACGAAAGTGCAAAATGAGCCTGGGACATCTAGTTATGCCAGCGGATCCAGAAATGATGGGGACATAACAAAAAGACACAAGAGATGCCTTTAAGGGGCCTCTGTAGCCAAATCTGAATAATTTTGTCATCAAAACAGATAAAGACGATGACAGATTTTAACTGCTTAAATAAAAGGGGAATGTGTGATTTTGCTTTGACAATAAGCAGATAGATATAAAGGTTGATAGATAAATCGCATATAAGAAAGGAAACAATGAAAAAGAGAGAACACATTCTGACAGTGGCATTTCAACTCTTCAAGGTAATGGGAGAAGAGGAGGTGGAAAATTGCTACTGTGCAATTCTCATGATTAAAATTGTACCAGGTAATTTTCGTGGGGAGTGAGGGTTGATGATGGTAGTATGGCCTCATCTCAAAAAGTTTCCCTGGAGATTGCTTATTATGTCGAAAGGCAAATATAGTTGTATGCAGTGGAGAAGCCTGACAATGACTTGAGGATCATGATAAATGTCACTTTGAGTGACAGCCAGATACCATCTACTCCTGAATGTGTGTGATACATGAGAAATGATTCTGGCTCATTTGTACCATAAGATGGAGAGGGATCCACAACTTGAATCTCATCCCCAGAAGCACCAGACAGCTCCAAAACTGAGGAACAGTCTGTAAGATAATTGACCTGTACTTTTCAAAGTGTCACTGTCATGAATGGTGCAGTAATGCTGAGAATCACTTTCAGATTAAAATACATCTAAACATACTACACAGCTAAATGCAAAACATGTCCCTAAACTATATGCTGTATCAGAGGGGCAATGCTATAATAAAACATTATTGGAACAATAAGTATCTAGCAAAAAAGTGGAAAATGTGCAGATTGTTGTGTCAAGATTAAGAATGAGGTAGTGTCCTTTGCATCACCTGGACCTGATGTAATATATGTAGTTGACCTAATAAGTGATATTCACAAAATGGAGAAACATGTAAACATAATTTCTGTTATAATTAAATGCTTGCCAGGAGTCATGCTAGGCACTTCACATCTATCATTCCAGATAATCTTTATGATTGACTTAAGATATAGATACTAAGGGGAAACAGAAATATATAAATAATGCATCCAAGTGCCTGAGGTTCTTTCAAAACATCTTACTTTAGATAATTAAATAAATTTTTAATTTCTACTTTTATACTGATGATTAATTTTCTCCTAATGAATATTAAAACCCAATGTTTTCACGTGGTATTAGAAAATTGCTTTAGAAAATTGGTCAATAGTTTATATCTGACTCATTTGAAACTACCTTTGTTATGTTTCTTATTGTTGCTCAAATATTTCTCACTCGTACCGAAAAATAAATCATTTCAATAAATGCATACTTACACCACAGGAATTCTCTTGAACTCTTGATGTGAAACACAACACATACACAACTTGTAGAAGAAATAATTTTAAAAAGCATATTTATAAAAATGAGACAAAGTCAATTTTTGATATAGTTTGTAATACTGATAGAAAAGACTTACAAAATGTGTATTTTAAATATGAATAAAGCATATGTCTTTATTTGATTGGAAAAGTAACCACCTATCACATTTTGAGTGCATTATAATGCTCTTTACATATAGAGAGATTTAAAATCTGGTTTAATTTCCAATAGGGTATCTAATTTGAAAAAATTAAACAATTATAGTTTATAGAGTCCAAATCATTCATTTTGAAAATTGTAAACTCACTTATTTTGACTTTCCTGTCAACCTCTAGGTGAAATGTTCCAAAAGTTTGCCTAGTGATTTTCCCATTAAAATGCAAATCAGTTTTCCTAAATGACAAATATGAAATTAAAACCCTCATACAAAGTGGAGACATGCCTTAATGACTGCAAATTTAAATCCATTCTTGTTAAGATCTGAGTTATGGGGTTCTATCATGAATAGGAGAAAGTTTGCCAAAGTGGTTTCTCACACTTTCTCATACTTGATAATGTGATGTTGACTGTTCAAGAAAGTATTTCCAATGGGAACAGATTTCAATTGATAACACTAACAAATTACTAATAAATAGACATTGAATTAATTATATGACATTTTAAAATTGTATGTCTATGCTCAAACTTTGACAAGCATCAAATAATTTGGCACTGAAATCTCATATTTCTGTGATGAAAGGAACCTGAGATTTTGGATATGGGCGGTGTTAATAATACTACTTTACTATGATATCTTGTACCTGTATGGTATGAATGTATTTTGTAGTATTCTTTAAAAGCTCAATTATTATAATATGGTAGTCTGGATTGGATTCTGGTATAGAAAAGACACTGGTAGAAAACTTACGATATCCAAGAAAGTCTAGACTTTAGTTAATAATAATGTGTCAATGCTTTAATAGCCAGAATACTTGTGATTGATAATTTCTGATACTCAGCTCAGAGTTCTAGGAAAATAGAGGTATTATTGACTTTATATCAATGGGAAAATCAGATATGGTTTGGTAAAAATTTCCTTTCTTCCTTTCTTTCTCTCTCTCTCTCTCTCTCCTTTTCATATGTTTTTTATCCTCTAACATTACTATTCCAAAAAAAAAATTGTCTGCATTTCACTCAGACTGCCACTGTCAGCTCCAGCTTCAATACTTCTCCATTTAACATTCCAAGAAAAAAAAAAAAGAAACTTTTCCCTTCTACAATGTCTATGTATTAAAATTGCTAAGGTACTAAAACCTGTTTTGGTTACTTACACCGTCCTTAACATGATAGTAATCAAATGAAAGACTGCTCATTTTTGAACAACCCAAGTCATGTAAGCTAACTAATACCAAATTAAACTATATGAAAAAATATGTTTTCTTGGGAAAACCAAATCTAAACAAGCACATCACCAATACACCTGATCTCAAGCATGAGATCTTGCACCGTGCTTCCACAGTATCATTTATATTCTTCAATCAAATTATTCTGAATTATTACAAGTCTGCCCTTCTTTACATTACTGGTGACTTAAGAAATAATGCATGATTATCTTTCTATCTCCATGTTTACCTGATGTTTGTAACTACAAAATTCTTGATGAACAGAAATAGAAATACAATGAAATCAATCTGAGGCAAGTAAGGGAAATTTGGAGTTAGGTATGTGATAGGGTGATATTCATTTTTACTTGCAATATGTGATGCTCAGTCTTTGTCTTAGTTCCTGGATGCTAGATTTTTTTTTCTATATTAAAAAATGATTTTATAGATACTCTCCAACAAATATAGGGTCTAAAGTAATTGGGCTCTATAGTAATTTTTTAGGGATAACACGACAGGAAAACTTTCCTTTTACCCATTTTTATCACCTTCACACACACACACACACACACACACACACACACACACACACAGAGTCTTTGTCTGTCATCAGATATTTAGCCTGGTATTCATCTGGTCCCAGGAGAGCCACTGATTGATAGATTGACTTGACTGTTTGTACAAAGGTCACTTTGGGCTCTGCTCTAGACCATTTTTGTTTGTATGTTTGTTTGTTTCCTTTGGGGAGACTAACTTTTATCTTTGGTAACATTTTCTCCTTTTACACCATTATTTTCCTCCAGGGCTCCCTCTTCAAAACCCATTGAAGATATGCCCCATAGATCTTGGCTTTTTTTTTTTTTTTTTAAGATGAAATGTTTTAAGTAAGGCTTCACAAAAAGTACTGGAAGAAGGCTGTATAACTTATCATTAATATAATCAGTGTGTTGAATGTCTGCAGTAATTACATTTGTCATCCAATAGGATTGATGACTGCGTTATGGAGGCATCTGTGAAGTTCCAATTTTGGGTCCTTTCTCCTGAGAGAAATAATCAGAGGCAATACCTGATACACAGGAGACAATGCTTTCTGCCATGTGGCTCTGTGAGCATGGCTTCAGTTCAGCGGAGCATGTTTCATAATGTAACTAAGGCAGAAGGTGGGGCAAACAGATTGTAAGCTTACAAGGTGACTTGTACACAAAGTCTGCCTGCGAGGACTCCTTTATGGGGAACATGAGAAATTCAATGAAAAATATTTATTTATTTTCCCTGAACCATTCTGTTTGTTGGAGTCACAGAAAGAAGAAAAACACAGCAACAGAAAGAGTCAATAATAGAAAGGCATGTAAATATAAACTGATTTACAAAAACAAAAGGCTAACATTTACTGAGTGCAAACTATGTTGCTTTCAATAGACTAATAATTTGAAATGTATCTTTTCATTTAATACTCTAAATAAACCTCTGAGTTATTGTTATTTTCACTATTAGATGAGAAAATTGAGTTTCAAAAACAGAGTAACTTACTTCATTTTACAGATCTAGACAGTGGTAAAGGAAAGATTGAAACCTGGTAGTATGATCTGAAATATTTATTCCTGTTTTTTCAAATTTATTTATTTATGAATTTTTTTAAGTTTCGGGGTACATGTGCAGGATGTGCAGGTTTGTTACATAGGTAAACGTGTGTCATGATGGTTTGCTGCACCTATCAACCCATCACCGAGGTATTAAGCCCAGCATGTATCAGCTCTTTCCTTAATGCTCTCCCCCGACCACCCACCCCTGACAGGCCCCAGTAAGAGTTGTTCCCCTCCGTTTGTCCATGTGTTCTCATTGTTCAGCCCCCACTCATAAGTGAGAACATGCAATGATTGGCTTGCTGTTCCTGCATTAGTATGTTGAGGATAATGTATTCCAGCTTTATCTATGTCCCTTCAAAGGATATGATCTCATTCCTTTTTATGGCTGCAGAGCATACCGTTGTGTATATGTACCACATTTTCTTTAGCCAATCTATTATTGACTGACTGGGCTGGTTCCACGTCTTTGCTATTGGGAATAGCACTGCAATGAACATATGCGTGCATATATCTTTATAATAGAATGATTTATATTTCTTTGAGTACATACCCAGTGATGGGATTGCTGGGTCAAATGGTATTTCTGGTTTTAAATCTTTGAAGAATCACCACACTATCTTCCACAAAGGTTGAACTAATTTACATTTCCACCAACAGTATAAAAGCGTTTCTATTCATCCGCAACATCACCAGCATCTGTTGTTTCTTGACTTTTTAATAATTGTCGTTCTGACTGGAATGAGATGGTATCTCATTGTGGTTTTGATTTGCATTCTCCCATCATCAGTGATGTTGAGCTATTTTTGTATGTTTTTTGGCCGCATGTATGTCTTTTTTTTGAGAAGTGTTCATATCCTTTGCTCACTTTTTAATGTTTTTTTTTTTCTTGTGAATTTGCTTAAACTTCTGTCTATTCTTAATGTTTTCAGTGTTAGAGAAAACTGCACACACTCCTGAGGTCACTAGGGACTCTGGAATCCTTGGAAGAATACCACAAGGGATAAATTCCAAGGTCTCCATGATCCCACACTCTGTGTTTTCTTTCCTTGTTATTCCTTTACTTCCTCAATGGCCTGACAATCAGGTTGACCACATCTCAGCAGACATATGTTTTGAAGAGCCTAAAACATATAGTGTTAATTTCAGTAATATCACTTCTCTTTTAAGTGCTGTAGATCATTTTTGTGAATGAAATTCTGCAAGGTAGAGGTGGTAAGGGTAAGTTTTCATTTGGTTTAAATTCATGCTGTTTTCCTATTAGGCTGTTTTGCTATTAAAAAATACATTCATCCTCCTTGCTGGTTCCTTCCTGCACAATGTCTATGTTTGAGGAGAAAATAAGTGAAAGAAAGGAATAACAGTAGACATGATAATCATCAAGACATATGTGCATACATAGAGCAGCTAATTCATTCATGAAACTTGTGATAGCTACTATTTATCAATGTGCTAATCACAAGAATAAACTAATCTGTTTTGTCTTGGTGTCATCATATCCAGAAATCAAAGGCAGAAAAGGGAAGACTTATAGTTAGGAAAAAAATAATATGAGAGAGGAGCAGTGACAGCATATAGCTCTTATAGAGGATGGTCAATGTGATTTATATGATAATCAAAAGGAATGTGTGTCAGTTTATTGAATGTTATCTACAAAAATCCCATTTTGACACCTTTGACAACCCAAAGAGTATGAACTTCAAACACTGTGTTAATGACTTTGATGATATACATCATAATAGGTCAGCTGACAAAATTCTGAAAATTCAGTTGATATTTGTAAAGGGAATTTTTATTGTCATTTGGGAAATCAAAGCATTTTATTTAAATACTTCTGAAAGCTGAGATGTGAAAAGGAAAATATCAGTAGTTGTTAACAGTATGACTTTTGAATCAGAATCATTAACCAAATACATTTCTGAAAGAATTGGGGATAGACGCTATTGCAACAGCACGTCAGTTCAGACGGGTGTTTAGATTAAAGAAAAGAAAAGAGAGATTGACTGATGATTGAAGATTCAAACTCAAAAATATTGACTTCAAACTTTTAAGTAAATGAACACTAATGGGAAGACATAGGGAAAGAACCCTTTATGGGATCCAAATTCTTAGCACATTCTTTCTCTTAGCGAAGTTGAACTGAACTCTGAGCTCATATTGAATCCCCAGGAGTTTCAAGGGAGTTCAGATGAGCCCAACAGGGGGCAAAGCAAGATCTGATCATGTCCTTTTACTGCTTTCAGTGTTCAGTGTCTCAGAAGTCAGTGGGGATGCTCAGTGTGAAGAAACGTTGTGGGAGCAATGAATAAGGAGAGGCATCTGTATATTTTTTGCCCTCTGTGGCAGAACAAACCCCCATTTAATGAATGAGCTAATTTATCATTTGAAGTTCACTATTAGAAACCATTGTGTAAGCAGATTATTAGCAATTTAAAGTGTGTAACTTTTTGATAACCCCCCAAAGTGCTCGTTTTTTAACCTGTTTTGAAATAGATGAACCCAGCTATAAAACCAAATTGCTCATTTTTTAGTTGAGAGATCATGCAACTTACCAACTCTGATATCAGTGCAGTCCTCTATAAAACAGGAGTAGCAGTATCTATTTCATAAGTGACACGTGAATATCAAATGTAATAACATACTTGTAGTGCTTCCATTGGTATCCAAACTGGACACATAACAAAGGCTAGGTGCTTTCCTGCTTTGATTCTATTGGACATTTCTGATACTGACAAGACTAAAATATGACTCATTTGTAACATCAGATGGGCAAAATAACTCTTTGATTTACTTGATTATTTTGATAACTGACTAATTTTAAACCAAATAGCCAAATAGTGACTATATTGCCAAGATTTTCAGGAAAATAAAATGGAAATATCTAAGAACATAGCTTAATACTACTAAAATTGGTCAGTGTGCTCATGTGTGGACATTTTAGGAAAGATTCCAGGAAATGATATTTCGTTTTTCAATATTCAAACTCCTTTTTTTAATCTATATATTTTTGAGGACCTATAGTCAAATGGCTATGGATTAATTTACATAACTATCAATTAATGCTTTTGTTGGTTGAGGTAGATGATGGTACCGTGTTAGTCTGGCTTATTTAGAAATTGGAACTGGAGAAAATTTTACAGTTCTGACATTGTATTGATAAAATTAAAAACCAGGACAGTAATGATGATGAGAATGAGAACCGAGTCAAGGAAAGCTAGGAAGCTGAAAGCTTAAAGAAGACACAGCCATTCTATTACTGCATGTGCTTATGTGATCTGCAGAACTTTATCTCAAAGGACTACCAAAAAAAAAAAAAAAGTGATCCAGAAAAGAGATCAATGAGCAGGAATCGACCTACATGTCCCCATCCCACCTGCCACTTACTACTGGCCAATGTTTGCTCTGTTATGTCATATGCCCTTTGGTTGCCACTCATGAAGACTTGTGGGCTTATGTGTAAGTCTCAAAAAAGGTAAATACATAAAAAGTAAAACAAACAAACAAACAAAAAACAGTTAATTCTCTATTAATATAACTTGACACTTGGGGCCCTGAGTTTGAACTTACAGTCACCTACCTCAGGAAACTCAGAGTGGCATTCAGAGGTTCCCAAACTTTCTCAGTTTTAATGCCCTTTGTCAGAAATCTCATGGTGCCCCTATGCCAAAAGAAAGACATAAAAATGCAGATTACTGCAGAATTAGGCTCAAATAACCTAATAAGTACTGTACTTTTGTCCTAAGGACTTGATGGCCATTTTTTTAAAAAAATGCATATGAATTGAAAGAAGATATAACATTTTAATTTCATTCTTAACTAACCACAATGAACTACTAATGGGGTTTGTGCACCCATTAAATGAGGTACAATTTTTCAAACCTTGGAATGTAACTATATCACCAACCTCATTTCCTATTTTTGTGGCATTCTTATAAAGACATAATGTCATAAAAATATATAATCTAATATTTAAAATGCGAACTACCTTGGAGGTGTACTTTGCAGGTTGTCTAACAGACAGAGTATTGCTTGAAAATGCGAAATGCCCTTCAGAACTCCTGGGTACCATGTCACATAAGAAACTTGGGTGTCAGAAAAGGCAAAGGAAGCAGGTAGCACCTTATGAAATAGGAGTTTGGATGAAGGAATGAGAAGCAGTTTAAAGCTCTGTGTCCTATCAAAATCTTTTACAGACTTTTAAATCAAAATTCTCAGAAATATCAGGTAACCATGTAGCCAACCATTTAATATTGTAGAATATTGACTCAGCTCTGGATTCTTACTCTTTGAGGAAAATCTTGATTCTAGGAAGATATCTCAAAGTCTGAGTTTGGTAATGTATGAAATGAAACTAGAAACGACTAGTTTCATTTCTGGGCTCTCCTTCATTAATTCTCTGAGAGAATTAAAAGAGCTTTTCATTTAAAACATTTTGCACATTACTTATGTCATAGCAATTGCTCAATGACTATTGTCCTGCTGCCTATGGTGGAATCCCAAAGAACCAAGGAATCTAATCAATTTCAAATGCCAACCCCCAATATCATCATTTCTTAGAATCTCTCCTTTGATTTTGTGTTACTCTTCCCTGAGACTAGAGAGCAAGGTTTTCCTAGGTAAGAAGATAAGAACATATTCTTGAGGCTTAAGAGAAGTTTTCCCAACATCTAAATCAGTTTGACCACAGTGTTGGTGAAAATCAATTTTAAGTTTTCTAGAAAAACCCAGCTGTTTCAAGTTACGCGTCATGGACAAGGTGCAGCAAAGAATAGACGTGGTCCAGTGACCCTCAAGCTGCTATTCCTCATGTAGTTGAAAGCTACAGGTAAATCGGAATCTTCATGATATGTGCCTATCAAGTTTGTCTCCCATGTTTGCTTCACTCTGTATACATAAGTATCAGCCACTTCTCATACCTTTGATCCTATACGTTAGATAAACCTTCACCCTTGGATTGTTGGTGTTGCTGCTTCTTGTCTTCATACATTGTCAGTTTTAACACCCAGATTATAAACTAGGGCACTCTTTTCTTTTTCTTTTGTCTAGTACCCCAGTCTTAGACCATCCTGCTCCCAATTAGAATTGTTCATTTGAAAGATATGACAATATTCCACACTTACATTACATACATAGTGATGGGCCAAAGGTGATAGGTATCATCATAAAATTTCATATGAAAAAATATATAGATCAACAGTTCAAAGTTTATGTCAATTCTACAAGCCTGTCAAATTCTCAGATATGCTCATTAAGGGAAAACAAGAATGGGTGCTAATCAAATAAAATAAGTGCCTTGCAGTTATTAATTAATTGAAAGATAAAATAATCTGTTGCATTAAGAAGTTGCTTTATATTCATCACTAAGTCAATAATTGCCTCATCTCACTCTTCTAAAATAAGAACTTTGTATTAGTCTCTTCTTGCATTACTATAAAGAAATACCTGAAAGTGGGTAATTTATAAAGAAAAGACGTTTAATTGACTTCCAGTTCTCCAGGTTGTATAGGCTTCTGCTTCTGGAGAGGCCTCAGGGAACTTACAATAATGGCAGAAGATGAAGGGGAAGCAGGTACATCTTACATGGCTGGAGTAGGAGGAAGAGAGAGATGGGGGAGGTGCCACACACTTTTAAACAACCAGATCTTATGAGAACTCACTCACTGTCATGAGAACAGTAAGGAAGAAATCCACCCCCATGATCCAATCATTCTCCCACCAGGCCCCTCCTCCCACACTGGGGATTACAATTCAACATGAGATTTGAGTAGGAACACAAATGAAAACCATGTCAAATTTAGACCTTAAAAGATGATTGATGGACTTCTAGGTCCTGGTTTGCATGTAAGGAGCTTGAAAGTCACCACTCCATCCCAAAAATAAGTAAATAGCTGAACAAACTGAAGAATAAACAGCTCTTCTCAGATTTGTAAGAGAATTCAGGTCAAGTGGAAAACCACTCCCCCAAAAATGAAAGAGACAGATAGATAAGGAAAATTTCAAGTTACTGGCGCAGAAATCTAAGAGCTGAAACTTCCAAAGGAACCAGTGTCAGTGTAGGAAAGACTAACCTGCAATTGATGAATTGCTGGGGGCTCAATGTGGAAAATTCTGAGCTTTAAAACCTTCAGAGGAATCTCCACACTTTTGTGAAATGTATGCCCAGGAGCTCAACCAGGCTCTCATAATAAATGTTGAAGAAAACTTCCCTTGTGCTTCTGTCCAAGGAAGAAGAAAATAAACTATTTTGAAATAAGACAGATCACTCTGTTCTTCTTAATAAGGTCTGCCCTCAAGAGAAACTATTTTACCAGAGTCTACTCTGCAGGGTTTTTATCAGATTCTAACTGGCTTGGTGGAAAGGAAACTCCCAACTCCAGCTCACACTAGTCATCCTGTCCAACTGACAGTGTTTGGATGTTTGTCCTTCCAAATCTCATGTTGAAATACAATCCCCAATGTTAGAGGTTGGGCCCAGTGGGAGGAGTTTGGGCAATGGGAGTGAATGTCTCATGAATGGTTTGGTGCCCTCCCTGCAATATTGAGGTCATGTGAGAGGTGATTGTTTTAAACAGCCTGACACCTCTGCGCCTCTCTCTTGCTCCCACTCTTGCCATGTGACACATTGGTTTTCTCTCATGCTCTACCGTGATTGTAAACTTCTTAAGACTCTCACCAGAAGCCAATGCCAGCACCATATTTCCTATATAGCCTCTAGAACTGTGAGCCAAAATAAACCTTTTTCTTTATAAATTACCCAGTCTCAGGATTTTCTTTATAGCAATGCAAATGAACTAGCACACCACCTAAGGCGCAGAAGTGGAGAGTGAGAAACACATAAAAGACTCACGGTACAGAAGAAAAGGCTCAGTAAAAGACTGAGACCTTAAAATAGTTCTACAGAATCTATATATTCCATATTCATGAATAGGAAAATGAAACATTGTTAATACATCAGTTTTTCCCAACTTTATTTGTTGGTTCAATGGAATCCAGATCAACATTGCAGCAGCTATTTTTTGGACATTAGCGTGATCATGACATTTTCATGGAGAAGGAAAAAACCTAACGCCAAAAAGATACTGAGGTAGAAGAGCAAACTCGGAGAACTGACATAGCTAGATTTTAAGACTTACTTTAAAGCTACAATAATCAAAATGGTGTGGTACTGGAAAAAGAATAGACACATAGATAAATAGAACATAACAGAGACCAGAAATAGACCCACATAAATATTGTCAGCTGATCTGTCACAAAAGGAACAAATATGATACAATGGAGACAAGATAATCTTTTCAACAGATGTTGCCAGAACACCTAGACATCTACCTTAAAAAAATGTATCTAGACATAGAATTAACACCACGAACATACTCAAACAAATCTCAAGATGCATTACAAACATAATTGTAGAATGCAAAACTGCAAAAGTTCTAGGAGATAACAGGAGAAAATCCAAATGGTTTTGGACTTCATGATGACTTTAAAAAATATAATTAGAATTTTTATCTTAGATTCAAGGGATATATGTGCAGATTTGTTACCTGGGTATATTGCATGATGCTGAGGTTTGTGGTATAATTGATTCTGTGACTCAAGTAGTGTGCATAGGACCCAATAATTAGTTGTTCAACATTTTCCCACCTCTCTCCCTTCACCCTTTTTTATTCCCCAGTGTCTATTTTTGTCATCTTTATGTCTATGAGTACTGCATGTTTAGCTCTCATTTATCAGTAAGCACATACAGTATTTGGTTTTCTATTCCTGTGTTAATTCACTTTGGATAATGGTCTGCAACTGCATTGTTGTTGCTGCAAAGGACGTGGTTTCTTTATTTTTCTTTCTCTGAAGTATTCCATGGTGTATATGTACCACATTTTATTTATCAGATCCACAGTTGATGGGTACCTGATTTGATTCCATGTTTTTGTTATTGTGAATAATGCTTCAATCAACATATGAGTACATTTGTCTTTTTGATAGAATGATTTATTTTCTTTTGGATATATACCCAGTAATGGGATTCCTGTGTCGAATGTTACTTCTGTTTTAAGTTCTTTCATGATTGATGAAAGCAGTAATTGATAAGCTGAGCTTTATTAAAATTAAAAGTTTCTGCTTTGTGAGACACCAGGAAGAGAATAAAAAGGTCAAATACAGGGAGAATATATTGGCAAAAGATATACCTGATAACAGACTGTTGTAGAAACATACAAAGAACTCCTAAAATTCAACAGTAAGGAAACAACCCAAATAAAGAGTAGGACAAAACCTGAACAAACACCTTAGCACAGAAAATATGGTCTGATAAATAAACACGTAAAAAGATAATTCACATCATACATCATCAGGGAAATGCAAATCTAAACAACACTGAGATTTCACTATATATTTGATAGCAACAAACACTGATGAGGATATGGAGCAACAGGAACTTTCATTTATTGATGGTGGGAATGCAAAATATTTCAGCTACTTTGGAGACACTTTGAGAGTTCCTTAGCAAACTAAACATAGTCTTACCAGATGATCCAGCAACTGAGCTCCTTGATATTTACCCAAAGAAATTGAAAACATGTCTATACAAAAATATGAAAATATGTCTATAGAAGGTTTATTCATAATTTCAAAAACTTGAAAGCAACTAAGATGTGTTTCAGTAGGTGACTGTATTAATAAGCTCTGGTATATCTAGACAATGGAATATTATTCTCTGCTAAAAAGAAATGAGTTATCAACCCATAAAAACACATGGAGGAAATTTAAATGCACATTACTAAGTAAAAGAAGGCAATCTGAAAAGCCTATATACTGTATGATTCCAACCACATGACATTTTGTAAAAGACAAATATAGAGACAGTAAAAAGATTTATGGTTGTCAGTGGTTGACGGGAGGGAGGGATGAAGGAAAGAGAGAGAAAGAAATAACTAGAAAGAGATAATCTAAGAATATTCCTCTTTCTTGGTGAAGCTCATTGAAAATGTTTTACAGTTGACCACTCATGGCAGTTCAAACAGGAGCTGACACAGAACCAGAAGTAGCCTGGCTATGTGTGCGGAAACTCATTGCTAACGAAACTTGGATCATTGGCAGGTGACTCAGCCAATGTATTTCTCTGGAAATATTAAAATCTCGTGTTTCCTTCAATGCTGGGATCAAAGGTTCATTCCTTTAAAATGTTCCTGGTTCTTTGTTGGAAATGTATTTTTATTCTTCTGGTCTTGATCTATTCCCAGTAGTCTTACTCTTAGAAGTCCTCTCACAGAAGCCAAATGAACTGTAGGCAGATTTGTCATATTTATATATTTGCTTTATTTTTCTAGTATATTACACATTCGATTCAACTTGAAGTGGGGTGGCTTACACATTTGTCTTCCTCACTAGACTTGTAAGTCTCTTTTGGCCAGGGGCCATTAATTTTTTTATTTCTTCTTGCATTTCAGGAAAATTCAGTCTCAGAAAAAAATATTTTTATTCTGTTTGTTTGATGTGTAACAGCTTACAAAGTGCTTACATGTACATGAAGAGTTTGGCATGCTCTGTTTTATAATATAGTAAGTGGAATATGTGTCACTATTTTCATTTTGTTAATGGTATAAGTGTGGCTCATGTGAACTTTCCATAAATATACTGGAAGGGTTGTGATTCAAACTCATCTTTCCAGAAACTAATCCAGTGTATATTTTGTTAGACGGTGTTTATCTCAGCACTCATGATTCCAGCACCGCCACATTACATATGCCCTTAAATATATTCAAATATACGCAGTGGGAATTTAAAGGAATCCTTAAAGTATTTCTCTGAGAAAAAAGAAATGAATATAATGTTTTTGAAGAAGAGACGAGGTCTTTAGACATGCATCGCCAATAATAACAAAGAAGACACTGGCAAGAGGGTGAAACTGCCCTAGCTTTTCCAGTGTTCCTGGTTTAATTACACATGAAATATGCAAATCACAACTTTCTGAACGTACACACATTTCACAAACAAACATAAGTGCATTTTCAAGAGCGACTTTAATTTTCCTTCTTTTCATCCTAATTGACAACATTTGGAGAAAGAGCACAGTTTGAGCAGTAAAAAAAAAAAGCCGGGAAAATTAAATACAGAGACATTCTGAACTGCATAATGTGTCTCCTCTTTCATTAAGAGAATGAAATATTGTCAGTGCCCTTTATAGTTTTAATTAAGTATGTCAGTATAATACTTAATTGAGAGAAATATGCAAATTATTGTTTCTTTATAAGGCCAAAGCTAAATGAACACAGCGTTCTGCACGTTCCCGTCTCATTATGTATCAATGCAGAAGTCCTGTGCAGATTAAGTTATTGCAGGCAATTCTTTTTACCTAGAAATTTGTCCCAAATATTTTCATGCTTAGTTATCTATATAAAAATACTAGCAAATTTGACTTTTGTCAATATCAGCCTGTAACATCTCTTGGAGAAATGCAGTGCCCTTCTTAAATAAAACTAATGTAACTAATACCAATGGCCAGCATGTTCCCTGTCCATGGTGTAGATACTTTTGTCTATGAAGACTAGATCAGGTGGCTCCGCTATCTCTCCTTCAGTGCCAATCCAAGCATTTTGATTTAATCCTGAGAGAGTGAATGTGCCCTACTGTCTCCATATTAACAACAAGCAGACATGTGAGATACTGAAAAACTCTGAGGACTAGAAAGAACCTCCTTAAACCACTCCTTATGGTTATTGTATGTAAGCCATCACAGGCAGATGGACACATATCACAAACACTAATGTCTTTTTCTGCTTGTTCTCAGACATCTTAACACCCAACAGTTCACCTGAGCCATATTACTAACTCCTCTTGAATATCTGCGTTTCTCTGACTTTATCCTACGTACAAGGGGTAGTCTTTTATGGACCTGCCCTTTTCCTCCTCTGTGTCTTGAAATTTTAATCATCTTTTGCACTAATTTAAATTTTTTTTTTCTGTCAAGTTTTCCCTGCTGTTGTTAGGGATCGTTTGTTGCTCACTCTTTATGACGTCAGCTCTTTACACATTTATTGGAGGTATCAGTTATTATAATACATTGCCATTAATTTGTAGTGCTGTCTTCGACGTCTCCACATCTGCCCCCAGATTGTGATTTCTTTATCACTCTAAACCTATTGTTATTCATCTTTTATGGCCCATTTTCCCAATCCCTTTGAAACTTAATAGGCATATTATAGATGTTGGCAATTTAAAGTTCCTTTGTGTGACAACTTTATTGCTAAGTGTCTAAGATATATTATTGATAAAAATTGCATTAGGTATTGTTTTTGGGAAATATTTAAATATTCATTGGACAATATATTCAGCAGGATTAAAGTGATTCTGTAATTATGCAAATGATGAAAGAAATGTGTTTTTGACCTTACATTTTAAAAATTGTTGATGACAAGTTTAAACATTACCATACTTGCCCAGCCTTTTTCTCATCAGTGAAATGCCGTGTCCTATGTGAATTTAATGAGGGTTAACTGAAAGAGAAATAGAAATTATTTACCCTCTGATTATAAAATGATATGGCTGTCTGTTTATAACCACATATAAAATGAACCCTTTCATTAATAGTGAATTTTAATCATTATGTATGGATTTTTATTTATTTCTGCTTGTCTTCATTAGGTATACCTAGTCCATTATTTTCAGCCTGGGACAGACACACTAATTTCTGGAATGCATCCAGTTTCTTCAATCTGGCACAGGCTTGCTCACCTGTATGTCCCAGTACATGCATTTTCTCAGCCTTGGTTATTGTATTAGTCCATTCTCACATGGCTATAAAGAACTGTCTGAGACTGGGTAATTTAATAAAGCAAAGAGGTGTAATTAACTCATAGTTCTGCATGGCTGGGGAGGCCTCAGAAAACTTACAACCATGGCAGAAGGCACATCTTCACAGGGGAAGAAAACTTGGACCTTCTTATATGGTGACAGGAGAGAGAAGAGTCCAGAGCGAGAGGGAAAGAGCCCCTTATAAAACCATCAGATCACATGTGAACTCACCATCATCAGAACAGCATGGGGGAAACCGTGCCCATGATCCAATTACCTCCACCTGGTCTCACCTTGATACGTAGGGGTTATGAAGATTATAGGGATTATCAGTCACCATGAGAACTGCATGGGGACACAGAGCCTAACCATATCAGTTATTTTCTCCACACTTCTTCATTGCACCTTTCCTTCTCTGTCAAGGCATCATCACCATCACCCTTCTCTTCCATATCTTCTCTGTCCCTATTATTAAAATAAACACCCACATCTATGCTCCAATAATACGCTACTCCTTCTTTTGACTCATTTATTAATCCTTCCATTTAATAATTGTTCACTGAACACTTCCTTTATGTTTGGAACTGAGGATATAATTGAAAGTAGTAACACCCATGATGTTTTTCCTCCTAGAGTTGAGTCTGGTTTAAGAATTGCTCCTGTATCAGACATTTCAGACATATTAAATGCATATGTGTTTGTCTCCTGATTAGATTCCGAACACTCATCTGGGACAGGAGCTGCATATTTTATTATACTCTGAGCATTTAGGGCTGGGGAAAGTGGTACTCAGTGAAGTTTTGACTGAATGGTAACCCAAAGAACTTTGCATTTGTTAAGTCTTATTCTCAATCAACTGACCAGTAAATCATTAGAAAACTCTTCAATTATCTTGGTAGAGTTGGAAATATATTTTAAGCGTTCTTGCAATGCGGTGTTCTGCATAAAATTGGAGCTCACTAAATGTTCTTTGATTAGTTGAAGGCCACTATGGATTCACCCCTATGCCATAATACATATGAATGAGTCCAATAGTAAGATAAAGCGGTTATGTGTCACTATTTCTGTTTACTGAGTATATTTGATTGAGTATTTAATCACACCTTAGCTCTAATGACATCAGGTCTGTGAATGTAAGGTTCTCTGTTCAGTGTCAAGGGATGATCATTAACACGAACAATATGGATCAGGGAGCATCATATATAACTGCAGCTTCCAGTATCTTGGTTCATGTTTTTAACACACATTCCAATAATTTCTCTCTTGACCCAGTAATGATAAGATTATCAAAAGCCATTCATTCAATGTTTGAAAGATATTAAAGATGCCTCCCAATACATACTCAATGGGCAAAGGTGATGCTACGTTTGTTTTGATGGGGATGTTTATCTGCCAGTTATAATGAGAGCTCAGCAAACACGTGGTTGACCTGTTACCAGGGCATGAGATAAAAACCTTCTGGAGGAAAAGCAGTCCTTATACCTCACTGGTACAGTCTCTATCAAGTAGACACCAAAATGCTTGACATTAGAGAGAAGAGGCAAACATAAGAAACTACAAGAAGATATGACAACATTTTTTTTTGTTGGACTGCAAATTTTAAATCTGATACAACTATAAGCTCATGTATTTTGCAATCAACTAAGGAATTACAATCATCTCTCACTTATTATTTTTACTATATCTTCTTAATATAACACTTTAGAATAATTTGTATCTGTTATTACAATTAACAAAATGAGTTTGCAGTTCCCAGTTGACCGAAAAGTAAGCAATTCTTGCGTGACCTAAAATAAGCAAAGAATAAAGGACGCATTTTTTCACCGTGTTATATGTGGAGAAAGCTAACCTTACACAAGGTTAATAGACACATACATGGTGGTTAATATACTGTGGTAGATAAAAGTTTGGCAGGCCCAACTTTCATTTTCTAAACATGTTATCCTGTGTCTACCTTGACTTAAAAGGCTGCAGAAATTTTATACACGTAGCCCCACCCTATCTTCAGCAGAGGTAACTGGTGACATATTTTACTAGTATTATGGTTACCAGTATGGATTCTGAAGGCAAATGCTTGAGTTTAAACCCTGTCTCATCTCTCTACCAGCTGTGTGATTTGGGGCACAGAATGACTTCACTGTATCTCAGTTCCTTCTCCTGTTGAATAGGAATAATCTGAATAGGTACCTCTTAGATATGTACACGAGTTATTATATGTGAAGTACTTAGAAAAATACCTGGCACGTAATACATGCTCTAAAGGGAAAAGCCAGTATCATTACTTTTGTTGTTGTTGTGAATGTAGGCAAAGAAGATGGGATTGGAAGTCAACTTTAATATTAAGAAAGCTTTTACTTTGCTAATAAAATCAAAAGTTGTGGTTGGTACTACACCACCTTTTGAATAGCTACAGTGAATCTGGAATGGAGACCTGCAGCTGGAACCCACAGGATGGGCTTCTTATAAAAATGTAAACATTGGAGTGAAGTTCAAGATAATTGAAGAGAAGAAGCATTTGACATCAAGTTCTTACTGAACCCAAACCCATTATGTGTTTAAGACACTGTAATCAACTTATATGTTAGCTAAAATTGAAAGCATTCTTTACTGACATGCTGGTGAAGGGGTCCAAGAGCCAAGCCTTAGTACCACCACAATTATCAAAATGTGCTCTAGTTATCATTACTCAAGGGATGGACCAACTGGGAGTTGTGGAGACTCAGCTCCCATTTTCCAAACACCTTATCCTGTGTCTATCTTCACTTAAAAGGATGGAGAAATTTCATACATATACCCTCACCCCGTATGTAGCAGAGGTGATTGGTGACACATTTTTCTAGTGTCACTAAAGTTTCAAATGTAGCTTCTGGGAATCTTATAAATCTTTTGGGGCCTTTTCTCAAATTTTAAATGTATACATGTCATTGTTTTTCTATTTTTTAAAAAGGAGTTTGTTCTACAGATAACATTTATATATTATCATATATTTTGACTGTAACATTATGGTAATTGTCCAGTTCTTACATGTTAAGAGACCAACTTCATTTCTGAACCACTAATGATATTGCCAAGTTTAGAGACAAGATTTTTTTTTTCTTATAGACTCTTTTATATTACCTGTGACATTTTAGTTTTGCTGTTGAAATGTATCAACTTGATACTCATGGTAGCCAGCCTTCAAGATTATGAATGCCTCACAGTATCCATGCCTTTGTACAATTTCCTCTCATATTATACAAGACGTTGGGCTGTGTGACCAGTAGCATACGGCAAAAGTGATAGTATGCTACTTTCAAGATTAGGTCATAAAAGACAGTAGTTTCCGTCTCAGATGTTGTCTTGCTAGCTAGTTCTCTCTCTCAGATTACACATTCTTGGCAAAGCAAATTGCCAGGCCTTGAGCACACTTAGGCTGCCTATGGAGAGGCTCACATGGCAAGGAAGAGAGGTCTATGGCCAAAAGTCAGTGAGAAACTGACACCTGCCAACAACCACATGAGTGAGCTTAGCAGATAATTATCCAGCTTCTGTCAAACCCTGAGAAGACTGAAGCCTCAGCCAACACCTTAAATGTGACCTTGTGAGACCCTAGACCAGGCTCCTCCCAGATTCTCAACCTTAGAAACTGTGTAATATATACATGTTGGTTGTTTCAAGCCATAAACACTTTATATTTTATTTATTTATTTAGCAACAATGTCAAAAGGAAAAAATAATATGACAAATGTAAATTACCCAGGGCAAAAGCCGGTGCATATTTAACATCATATAAATCGATATCACCTTCTTTTTAAAAACATAAAACAGAAAACAAAACCCTGAAATCAAGTTTAGAAAGGGTACAAAACTACTTCTCTCAAATTTTAAATGTATGCCTGTCAATGTTTTCTATTATTAAAAATTATTTATTCTTTTAAAAAGATATCTCAACACTCATGTACTATATAAAATATATAGCCATACTCTGAAGACAATTTATTTTCATTCATATATATTGTATGTTAGGGGCCTACTCAGGCAAAACATAGTTGTAGTTTAATCTAACAGTGATGAATTACTGGAGTGAATTCATGCAAACAGGGAAATTGAAATTAAATTCATCACACCAAGGAAAACACTTCCTACCCATGTAAATTAGCAGCTTTTCCACTAAAATCAATTTGTTTTGGTAAATTATGCAAAAATGCTCAAAGGGCTTAGGTAAGTAATTTATTATACTCTTGGCTGTTTTATAATGTTTGGAAATAAAATGTATTCACACAGTATTAGATGGTATAAACTGAGAACTTTAGTGACAATTTTTGTTTATTACAATTCATCTAACTTGACTGAACTGTCAGAACACCCACATTATGTCGGACATACAATATTTTTTGTGCTGGTACTTGCTTAGAAGTTGGTGCATTAAAAACCAAAACAAAACTTTTAAAAATGTAACTCTTTATGTTTCAAGTACTGATTAGTTCCTATAACATATTATGGCAAAGGTTAGTAATTTCAATTAAAGAAAAAGCCTTGAATTTTGTAGTTACAAGATGAGAAATTACCTTCTTAAGCCTGCATGAGAATACAGTTTTTCACAGGACTTTTGTAGAATTAGTGGTGTAATTGAACGAGAATGTCTTTGTTTAGCAAGAATTATATGTTGGGATATCACCAAATCTAATGTGTGCCTTTAAATCATATGGTATTTTCAATTACTCTTTTTAGCAGTGGAGTAGGGGGGTTATATTTAATAATTTATCTCTCTCTTACCCTATGTCCAGTTGTTTAAGTCATCTGCATTCTTCTGCTTCACATATCTTTGTCACCCTCTATCCCACTGTATGAAATCAGTTGTAGAAACATCATTTATTATCCAAACTACAGAAATAGTCATCTAATGGTCTCATACATCTCAACTTAATTACTGCAAATCATTTCCCACCTGGTGGGCAAAAATGATCTTAGCGCACATGAAGTTGGAATGTCACTGCCTGAAATCATTTACTGGTTTCCTTTGCCCTCACTATGAATACTAACCTTATAGGCTATCACATGAGACCTTATGCATCTTCACATTAAGCTACTCATACAGTCTTCTCCCTTCCTCTAGGCCCTTCTTTCCTGATACATCAAAGCCCTTGCCTACTGCGGAACATACCATCAATTTCCCAAAATATGTCATTATTACTACCCTGCTTATGACAACATGTGCTTCTCTTTGTATGGTGCCTCTCTTTTAAGATTAATAAAATATAGATGACTTTACCCTTTCTAATCTTAATGTGTTTTTAGATCACTTACAGTTATATCACTTGTTTGTTTTCTCTTCTTGCTCACTAGTATGTAATCTCCATTAAGGCTAACACCATACTTCTTTGGTTCACCAGTAATTATATGTGTGTGTGTGTTTGTGGCTATATATGTGCACACAGATACGCATTTTAAATAGCATAAACTCTTTTCTACTAGCTGGTATTTTTTCTTTATCTTGGCTTCTAATCCACCTTGCTTTCTCTTTGATCACCAAGGTTTTCACATTCCATGTATCTGATTACTTTCTCACATTATTTGCTATCTATCTTAGCTAAATAGATAGGTATAGATGCATACAGATAGAAAGAAAGAAAGAAAGAAAGGAAGAAAGAAAGAAGATAGATATCACATTATTATGATGGCAAATAAAAAAATAATTAGTGTCTTGAAATTTACTACTGGAACCATCTTAGCTTATTCATATGTTAGGATCATTATGAATGATCCATGTTATCTGATACTTTGGAAAATAGATGGGGATAATCTATTTCTCTGTATATTTGAGAAAGCAAATGGTTTTCAAAATAAATTACCACTTGGGAATGACCCCATGATTTCTATTTACATTGGCATCCATTCTCGCAGTGATTCTTAGGAGGATACGGGGATTGAGTGAGGCAAAATTTCCTTCTTCTCTACCCTACCTCTGAATATCAGGGAAGTGATCACAAGTGAAGATGACTTGCAGGCTCAAGCCCATGGCTCCAAGCATCACATCCTCTGTTTTTTCCACTGCATCAGGAAGCCACAATCTAAATGTGAGTTTGACTTTATTCCACACATGTACTTTTTAACAAGTCAATGAAATTTTGGCAGATAAAATTGAATCATACTTCAATAAGGGACTTTTTCATTTCAAGAAATGAGTTGGTTCTTTCATATGTAATACGAGTATTTCTTTTTTGATAATTAGAAAAATTAAAACATATATTAATGTTGTTTTTGGGGTATACAAGATTTTATGTATACATCTTACATAACAAGTCTAAAATATTAACATGAGAAGATTTCAAATTCAAAGAACCATGATTCGAAATCAAGCACTCAGGAATTTTTGCTGTTGTGTTTTTGTTGCTGTTGATATTTATTTATTTTTGCTTTTGGTTGAATGTACTTTTTAATATAGTCATTTTTAGAAATGTTTACAGTCTAAACATGTTTTTCCTTTCAGAATCACTACATCCAACACATTAATCATAAATTATGTCCTCAACAAAATTAATATATATGTACAAAATGTGATTACTTCACATAAAAGTACAATTTAAACATTTAAGGAAAAAGAGTTTTAATTTTGAAGGTATTTAGAATAATAGTAATATCAGCTTTAAAACTTTGTAAAGTTCATTGACAGTAAGTAATGTGTCTAAAGTGTGTACATTTTTTAACTCTTACATTAGTAGTCAAGTTGTTGCTCTATGTAAGTGGCATGGGAAGCTTTCTCAAGCCCAAACCTATGGTTTTGCTCCACACTTCTGGCTTTCTCAGCTTCTCTCATTAATCTTGCAGTAAATGATGCTAATGCAGGAGTTGCAGGGTGTAACAGAGTCTGCTTATTCTCTGTTTGTGGTCCCCAGTGGGTGTGAGGTTGTAGCAATTAAGGCAGTGTGTGTGCTGTTTTGAGGCACCACAAAGATAGATTAATTAGGTTGCAAATGGTCCCAGTGACATTGCCAACAGAGCCTTTGATGGGCCTGGTCCAAGGTGATTTAGTCTGATGTTACTGATGGATAGACAATCTTAAAAGAAGGGAAATGACTATGAGAAGTAAAGGGGGAGCATCTGGTGTCTGTAACAATGAACACACCAGGGCTACAGTTGCCTGAGATGAAAATCCTTCTTGTTAATGAAATAAGTCTTAAGGAGAATATCAAATTACTGATAATCAATTTTGTAATATTTTTGATCTTACAAGCTAATTTAAAAGCATAACTTAAACAGTTAATATTAGTTTATAACTAATAACTACTGTGAGTAAATTATCTAAAATCTGTAAGCTCATATATACAACTGAATATTTTCCCATTTGAAATAGTCCCTTGAAAGCCTAGACTCTTATTTCAAAGACACAGATATCATTGACATTTGATCAGAAACCAGTTTTGTTATCCTTATCTCAATACAAATGTCATGGTATAGAAAGTCTGAGGTAGTTAGTAATTTAAAGGGTAATTCTTTTTTCAGAGTCCATGAGGCATTTTATTTGTAAACATATATTACATCTCTAGAAAAAGAATCCCAGGACTTTTCCTCCTGTGTGTTTTCATCTTGCTTCTTCATGGTCCATGACACCCCTTGAGGTTTGTACAATGAAACCAAACTGGTGGACTGGGAGCGCATTATTCTGTCATTTTTCTAGACCTTTGAGTTTTACATCAACTCTGGGGCTAATCACTCCACACTTGTTTAGCCTGCCTGTGAGGGTCACGACAATTTTCCCAGCTCTGCAACTATCAGTGATTTCAGATTTGCCAGTGTAGCCATGCCTCATCATCACAGTTGGAAACTGAATGATGACTTTGGAGCACAACCTAATGAGAAACTGGCATTTGCCTCTCTTTTCGGCATTGTTCATGCTTTTGAGAGCATCAGCCAGGACATTCATGTGTACCATTGTGGCACAGAAAGATGACAGAAAGAGTTAAACAGTAATTTTTAAATGAGAAACTAGGTGGCTTTGGAACAGAGAGAGTAGATGCTTCCTCACTCAAACCTAGAGTGATGGCCTGGAGTGAGAGAACACAACTATCTGGTTTCTAACTTATGCCCTCAAATTCTAGAGTTACAAGGCAAGCCCATAGCAACAGCATAACAAACTAAAATGTAGGAAGTAATTTTTTGCCCACTGACCATCTACATCACATTTCCAGTTTTAATGGTAGAGAAGAGGCTGGGAAAATGCTACAGGGATCAATGGATGTAGAGAGACGCTATGAGGGCCTGAAAAGGGGAATTATGTTTCATATGGGTCTCTAAGAACGAGAGACCAAGAATCAGAGGCCTCCCAAGAGTGTATTCTCATCTGATACATTGATATGAAAGTGAGATAGTCATAGTGATGGTGGTTTAAAACAGACTTCAAAGATCACTCCATGGAAAACGTAGTCAATGTTAAATTTGCCTCCAGGAAGATTTTGGTGACAAAAACTGCAGCAGTGTCAATCAAGTTAGATTTTTTTTTTTTTTTTTTTTTTTGCCTTCTTAACTACCATGCATGACCTCCCTACTCCCAATACACGAATACATATTCAGAACCTGGTGAAATTAAAACAAATGTGCCACTAAAAACTTAGAAGATGGCAATAGGGAAAGAATGCAAAGGAAGTAGATAATGTAAACCCAACCCCAGGTCACAATGCAGACTTTCTACCTCTCATGAGCCAGAGTTGGGAGAGTAGAGAAGATACCACTATAAATTAAGACCAGAGTGCTGGTTATTACACTCGTGTCAACATTTTAATTGTTAAACTATTGCTGTGGAGGCTTGGAAATGACAAGCTAACTTATTAACTAAGATTGAACAGAGAAGAGCAAGACTTATGCGAGACTTCAAACAGGAACAGGGGACAAACTAGCTTTAATAAAAGGGTTTACAAGCACAGTGAAAGGAAAAAAATCATTGGCCTACCTACACGAAAATAAATAGGGGAGGGAAATCTCTGGTTTGAAAGGGTATGATACCAAAATGAAAATATGATCTACTGAAAGGAAAGATCACAACAATGACAAACATGTAGATAATATAAAATTATATTTTTGTATCTTTTCTTAACTTCTTTGATTTTTTTAGCAGTTTAAAACAAAGCTAACATATATAGAATAGTAGATTACATAAAACAATAATAGAACAATTATGTTATAAGGGTACCCAATTATACTAAAAAAATTATATCCATATAAGTAGGTTGGAATAAATATATACATGTGTGCATAAATACAGTAGTAGTAATAATTGTTGCTCTTCTGAAGAATTCAATATATAGCCTTATTTAATCCAATCAATCTAAATTGGAATGTGAAGTTCTATATATAAGTGTGTACATAATTAGTATAATATAATTATAATTATATATGTTTTATATTCATAAACTTGTAATATTTATATTTGTATACTATATGCAATATATAAAATATAAATGCATTTTATCTGCATATATTAATGTATGGTTTGTATGTTTCTATGTGTTTATGCATGTGTATAAAACCAATAGAGGAAACAGAATGTGATACTAATAAATAACTTGGAAATCAATAAATTATTAGAGCTGTAAATACCATAAATAAATATTAATATATTCTGAAGTAAATGAAAATTAAAATGCAATATATTAAATAACATGATCCAGGTAAAGCAGTCCTTAGAGGAAAATTTATAGCTATATATTTATACATGAAAGATAAAAGTTCAAAATAATAATCTAAGCTTTGACATTTGGAAACTATCAAAAGATATTATGCATATTCCAAAATAAGAAGAAATATAATAATTTGGATAAAGAAAAATTTCATGTAACAGGAAAAAACACAATAGAGAAAAATCAACAGAGCTTCAAGTTGATTATTTGAAAAGGTCAAATAAAGCAATAAATATATATTTTGAATAATCAAGAAGCAATAAAAGAGAAATTAATTATCTACATAAAAACAATAGAGGGGAATATCACTACATGTGCTATATAAAGCAAAAGAATAAAAAGAAAATGTTATGTAAAAATATGTACTACATTTGATAAGTTACATTAAATGTATGTATTCTTTGAAAATCCGATTTAACAAAACTAATATAAGATGAAATGGATAATAATAGTATTAAATAACTTAAATTTTTATTACAAACTTCACAAAGAAAGTTTCTGTCCAAGATTGAATTTATTTGGGATTTATGTCAAATATTTATGGAAGAAATAATATTTAATTTACCCAAATACTTTTGTAATATAGAAAAGGAGGGTATAATTTCTTACCATATTTTTAATAACACACTGCTAAATTCTAACAAACATTCAGGGAAGAAAAAGAGAGAATAAAGGAGAAAAGTCAACAGATAGAAAAAGCATTTTAAAAAATTCAACACCAATTTATGACAAAATTTTCAGCACACTAGATATAGAATTGAACGAAACTTTCTCAAAATATATAAAGGCAACTATGATTGCAGCCAAAATCATAATCTACAGTTAATTTTGATCACTTTCTTTCTACTACCAGAAGCAAGGCAAGGCTACTTTTCTTCATTTCTATTCAGCATTGTACTAAAGTTTATAGCCATTTCAATAATGCAAGAGATAAAACAAGGCCTTCATAAAAAGAACTAAAACATTATTTGCCAAGTATCTAGTAATTTACATTGAAAATCTAGTAATCTAAAAATCTAATGAAATACAAAGCTATGAATAGGAAACAAATGAATTTAGCAAAATTCTAGGATGCAATACCAATACAGAAAAGCATGAAATATATATGTAAATATATGTGTATATGTATGTACATTTAGGTATTCAACAACATAGGGAAGTAACATTAAACTTAAAATATATTTAAAATATATTACAAAGAAAGCATACATTTTAATAGATAATTAAAGGAACTAATAACATTTTTGTTAGAGAAATTGCAGAAGACGAATGTAAGTTGAGTTACCAACCGTGTATGTGTTTTAAAAGTCTCAATATTAAGATGCCAATCCTTCCCAAATTTAAATGATGTATTATACATCATTCAAATTACATTTCCAGAAGTTTGTTTTGTGAAAATTGACAACTCAATTCTAAGACTTGTATGGAAATTCAAAGATCCAGATTAGCAAAAATAATTTTGTAAAAAATAATCAAAAGGCCTTGAATTATCTTATTTCAAGGCTAAAATAAAGCTACCATAATCAATACAATGTGGCATTGATGTAATGAAAGACAAATAATTTAGAGTTACAGAATAGTGTCCAGATAAATACATGATCAATGAATAGTGAGTAAAGGTATAAATAATTTTGAGTGCTTACTTATATCATAAAACAGCTTGAGATATCAACATCTAAATGTAACATTTTAGAACACATAATATAATGTGCTTGCAACCTCGAGGTAAAGAATGCTTTCTTATGTTGAACACAGAAATCACTGTACATAAACATTTTATAAAATGAAAAATTTGACTTTAACAAAATTAGTAAGATTTGCTCTCAGAAAAAGCAAAACTTAGAAAATAGAAATGGAAGAACTTAACTTGAAACAATAATCAAAACAGAACTGGATCTTGAATTATAAAGTACTTTTACAACTCAATGATAGGTACACAAACAGCCCAATTTAAAAATGATTAAAGACACAACTTAAACACATAGGAAAGGCTTAAAAATGAGTGTATGATAAAGCAATTATAGTATAATTAGTAGAATATGGGTGTTGGGTACACACATACTCATTATATCAATGTTCTTTCAATTTTGTCATATATTAGAATTGTTTATAATAATAATCCAATAAAAATATTGAGCCGTCCATTTACAATTGAAGTACTTTATTTTGGTAAAGAGTGTTTCTAGAACAGTGGTCCATTTTTACTGCACATAAAAATTATTTGTGAGTTACAAACAACTGCAACAACAACAAACAATGCAACAAAACAGAAGGCATTGGCTCTACTTTGATTCTAAACTGATTGGTGTAAGAGTCATTTATATTTCTAGAACTTTCCCAGCTTATTAAAATGTATCTTCAGATTTTGGAACTATTGATGTAAGGCTTTGTACACAAATAATTCACCTGGACTTGTAGTAAACACACATTCTGATTTAGGAAGTCCAGGCTTTAAAATTGTACATTTTCAATAAGCTCCCAAGTGATATAGATATTGATGAACCAGGGCCACGCTTTCTGTTCCCGGGTTCTGCCATCATATATTGCAACATTAACTGTGCATCAGAAAGTCCAGGAGAGCTTGTTGAAAGTGAAATTGCCAAACTGTATTCCCACCACCAACCACTTCTGATTGGATAATTTTGGAGTACGACTCAAGGATGTTCGCATCTAGAAAGTTCTCAGGTGATGTTGGGCCTCTTGGAATAAGAACCAAACTTTGAGAATCATTACTCTAAAGCTGTGCTGTTCAACGTAGTAGTCAATAGCCACATGTGGTTATTAAATATATGAAATGTGACCAGTTCAAATCTAGACATCCTTTTAGTATAAAATACTAAATTCTGGATTTAAGTAATTTAGTTGAAATTGAAAAAAATGTGAAATATCTCAATAATTTTTATATTGATTTAATGTATAGTGTTTTAGTTTTTTTAAGTAAATTATACTGCTAAATTAATTTTACTTCTTTTTAAACTTTTAATGGTGCTAATATAAAAATTAAAATTGCATATATGGTTCAGTTTATTGTCTTGCATTTTATTTCTATTGGCCAGCACTGCTGTAGAGTCTTATCAAGAGTTTGTGCTAGATCCCTGAACTGAGTTTTGCTTGTCCACCTAATTTTTTGTATCTGTTAAATGAGACGTGATCAAAGGGATTCTCAATATTAAAAATGTTAAGAAATAACCTCTTGTAATTTCTCCTTTTATTATTTTATAACTGTTTCAGATAGGGACTTTTATTAATATTCAGTTACAAAAGTATATGGACCACTTTTAACTAAAGTTGTAAACATTTTTTCAGGTAATTTTAATGTCAAAACTTACTCTCTAGCCCTACCTTTCATAATAACCTCTGACAACCTGTGGCCTCACAGAGAGGGTCTCCTTCTTACCGATCTCTTTTCCAAATGCCTGCTTTTGTTCTATTTCCTTTATCTGAGGTATTCTTTTTCCTCTTTTGCCTATGAAAATCCTGGTACTCCTTCAAATACCAGCATGACCCATCTGTGGGACCTGATCATTCACTCTTCTGACTCTACCTGTCTTGCCCCCAGTTCTACGCCTATCCCTTTAAAACGTAATTTTTCTCCTTACTTCAATAATCTAGTGTGATGTCCTATGTCTATCCCTGCACTAACGAGCTCTGTGACTACTAAGACCATAAAATTTCCTGCTTGCTTCATCTTTAGTGCTTAACTTAGTTTATGCATGGTGGCTGCTCAGGGCTTGTTTGCAGGATACGTTCTCATTTTTGTATGCATGTGTATGTGTTTGTTAATTTATAAAAGCAATTTGTGAAGATGTGATGTAGTTTTGGGTTTTATTTAAAATGCCACTTTGGAGCTGGAGTTGCCTCATGAGCAATTCACTAGGGTAATAATTGCATGTGACAATACAAAAAACGTATTGTGTCCTATTTTCTAAATCCTTGGGTGGAAATAAAAACAAGGGTTAGATCTTAAACAAACACAAAATAGAGAGATATTTCCTTCCTGTGTTATAACTCCTACTCTGACAAGTTAAATTATAATGTTCCTAACTTGGAAAAATGTTTTCCCTATTTATTTTGAGAATTCACCATAAGTAATATTCCCCTGCAGCTTAAAATTTGAGCCTTAATGTGACTTAAGAAAAAGTCTTCCTTTAAGCTAGCATTAGTATCTTTGCTTTTAATATTATTAGTTAAACATAGTCTTTTTAGAATAAGCATTGATAAGAAATGGAGGTTGCACATCTAAATGGAGTGATGGAAATAACAGGAGATAAAAGTAGCTGTTTTCTAGGTATTCTTCTTCCAGTTGAGAATTATCCTGTGTGACTCCCCCTATCCACAACCTCTAAATCTAATACAGGCTCACAAGGAATATTTAATTTCATTTAAGTAGTTGTCTATTTCAAGCACAGAATATACCCATTTGTTGCTTCATGAAGGCCAAAAGCGTGAAAATATAACCAAGACGAAGTCCAAAATCACTTGAGCATGCTAGATTCCCATCTCAACCCTCTCAGCATCCAATTTACAGTCAGACAACATAAAACCACAGAAAAGTTGAGTAATTAACCATTCCAAACCATTCAATATATATTTGATGAAACTTTTCTGGAAAAGTAAAGTGTTTTTCCAATATTAACTCATACTTAGACAGAGTTTAATTATCAACAATTTATCTGGACATTCCAAGTCCTTTTTAACCAACAAACAATGTGAGGGGCCCTCTATTCTTTCATATCCCATTTATTCTCTTTTTCCAGTTCGCTTCTGACTCCAGAATCCCCCTTGCACATTGCAGACACAGTTCAAAAGTAGGTCAGTAGTTTTCTTGTTGAGTAACACCTTACTGTCATCAAACAGAAATTAACATGAACCTAAATGAAAAGGCCCTATAATTACCCTTCAAAAGCCAAGAGAAGAAGGATCTGCCTGAAAGACCCTTTGACATACCTAAGTTCTTCAATCAATTTTTCTATTTATTAAAATAGTTACATATCAGGCCAGGCACAGTGGCTGATGCCTGTAATCCCAACACTTGGGGAGGCTGAGGCAGGAGGATCACCACGTCAGGAGTTCAAGACCAGCTTGGCCACTAGGGTGAAACTGTCTTTACTAAAAAATACAAAAAAATTAGCCGGGTATGGTGGCACGTGCCTGTAGTCCCAGCTACTCAGGAGTCTGAGGCAGGAGAATTGCTTGAACCTGGGAGGCGGAGGTGAGCCGAGGTCGTGCCACTACACTGCAGCCTGGGCAACAGAGTGAGATTCCGTCTCCAAAAAAAAAGAGAAAAGTTAAATATATTTGAGGGGAAAAACTTTTAAACATTGTTGTTAATAAAGGAACTTCTATAGTCTTTTTTATGCTAATTAATGTAAATTGTGAAAGTCCATGTTGGGGATATTGTTTGCTACTTTTTCAACTTTGACTAAAAATCTTTTTTTTTTTTTTTTTTTTTTTTTTTCAAAGATAGAGTCTTACTCTGTGGCCTAGGCTGGAATGCAATGGCTTGATCTCAGCTCACCTCACCTCAACTTCTGACTCCCGGGTTGAAGTGATTCTCCTACCTCAGCCTCCCCAGTAACTGGGATTATAGGTGCCTGCCACCACGCCCAGCTAATGTTTGTGTTTTTAGTAGAGAGAGGGTTTCACTGTGTTTGTCAGGCTGGTCTCGAACCCCCGACCTCAGGTGATCCACCTGCCTTGGCCTCCCAAAGTGCTGGGATTATAGGCATGAGCCACTGTAAAAATCTTTACACATACACGAATACATGTGCACACGTGTGCACAGATGCGCAAACACCACATTTACAAATATCAAACAGCTAGTGCCAGTGCTCCATGGAATATATTTGGAAAATGCAGCTTTACAGGGGGAAAAAAAAAAAAAAACAGGGGAAATGCTTTGTTTTGGGTCACATAAAAGCGACTGTCTAATAAGGGAGGTTAAATTATTCCAAGAACATAAAATCAAAGAGTAAATATTATTAAAGAGCTATGGGCATTTATGGATCTTCAGAAATTTGAAGTGTTTCTGCAATGAATATGAGAGAAAGACGTGAGCAAAAAGTCAAGGAGAGTTTGGAAAATAAGAGACAGAAGGGGATGTATTATGAACATAGCCAGAAGTTTGGTTCTGAACAGCAATGGTTCTCAACCAGTGACGAATGATCTCCCCACTCTCTCTTCCCAAAGGCATTTTGTCATTTTGTAACACCTGGTGACATGGTGTGGCTGTCTTGAGAGGCAAAACCTCTGGGCTCCCTGGTGGTGTGAGGACTCCGGGAACTTCTCTGTGTAGCTAAAGGACTGTAAACGCACCAATCAGTGCTCTGTGTCTAGCTAAAGGTTTGTAAATGCACAAATCAGCACTCTGTAAAAACGCACCAATCAGCACTCTCTAAAAAGGACCAATCAGCAGGATGTGGGCGAGGCCAAGTAAGGGAATAAAAGCTGGCCACCTGAGCCAGCAAGCAGCAACTTGGTTAGGTTCCTTTGCTGGTTGTGGAAGCTTTGTTCTTTAGTTCTGTGCAATAAATCTTGGTGGTGCTCACTCTTTGGGTTTGTACTTTCTTTATGAGCTATACACTCATTGTGAAGGTCTGCAGCTTCACTTGTGAAGCCAGAGAAACCATGAACCCACTGGGAGGAAAGAACAGTTCTGGACACCCTGCCTTTAAGAGCTGTGACACTCACTGTGAGAGTCTGCAGCTTCACTCCTGAAGTCAACAAGATCACGAGTCCACGGGGAGGAAGAAACAACTCCAGAAGCTCCAAGTTTAAGAGCTATAACACTACGAAGGTCTACAACTTCACTCCTGAAGTCAGGGGAGACCACAAACCCACGGGAAGGAAGAAACTCCGTACACATCTGAAGATCGGAAGGAGCAAACCCCAGACACCGTCTTAAAGAACTGTAACGCTCATTGTGAGGGTCTGCGGCTTCGTTCTTGAAGTCAGCGAGACCAAGAAACCACGGAAAGGAACCAATTCCGGACACAGTCTCACTGGTGTGAGGGTGGGAATGTCATTGGAATCTAGTGGTTTGATGCTAGCGATGCTGCTAACCATCCCTAGCACTTGTAGTGCAAATGCTAGCCCCACCGTCACCACCACTGCTACCACTGTAGAGGCTTACCTCTCTTCATATGTCAATAGTGGCACTGTTGAGAAGCCTCGCTCTATAGCCTCCTGGGTGTAAGGGCATGCCAGTCTTGGCATCATGGTTAAGGTTATATGGAGGATTTAGAATTTTAAGAAAAATAATGCATATTTTTCAGTTGTCAAAAGAGAATCAGCATTTTTTTCCCCTAGGCTAGATACTGGTCGTTAAACTTGAACTAACAAATTTATAAATACATAGGTGGATGCAGGGGTAGGATGAAAAGAGGGAAAAGTTGAGATGAGGCTAAAGTGAGAGGTGGAGGGCAGTTATACATATGAAAAAGAACAGGCACAGATGGTCTTATTACCTCTATCATGAGCAATATTTAGGCATATGTCCTCTTAGAATTTTTAAAATAATTTATGATACTGTATCACTGTATATTATATCATAGCGCATATCATGAATTTATTAGGCAGGGGACCCTACTATGTGCCATTTTGTAAGTTACAATTAAATACTGTTTCAATCTATAAAAATCGTATATGTATATACATGTATATACATATATATGTATATATGTATGTATATAAAACATATATATACACACACACACCAGACCAAGGGATGCCACTCAGTAGAAGGAGGGCAACAGAGGCCTGCATAGTTTATTTGAATCTCTGCAGTTTCTCATTTTCTAACTCTTAACTCCTTGAAGACATCAGTTCCTTTGAATCTCTGTAGTTTACATTTCTGACTTCTAACTCCTTGGAAGACACCTTGTGTCTTTGATTTGGCCAGAAGAACTGCATGTTAGTATCCTGGACACTAGATGGCAGTAGCAAGACAGTGTTTGATGATAGCAGGTTCTTGGTGTGTAGGTTTAAAAAAAAAACTTTTTTGTTTGTTTGGTAATTCAATTTGTGTCTGTCTATCAGAAAAGGATAAGGAGATTTCAGAGGCAGACGACAAGGGGAAAGAGGAAAGAGCATTAGTGGTACAATTTTTTCATAAGAAACGAGAAATAGAGCTGCTTTTCTGTACCCACAAACCTGCCCTTTCTCCAAGTGAAAATATGTCACACAATTGCAGCCCCATATTAATAGCTGTGCATCCCCTACCAAAGGCAGGTCCTTACAGGTCAATCGCCATTATTCTCCTTTCCCGCATACGAATACTTGAAAGCAGTGTCTGTTTTGTTTTTCATTTACTGGTAAGGACAATCCCATTTTAGTTTACAATTTTATCCGCTATAGACCTTTCTCTGCTGTAAAACGATAAACATTTTTTATTCATCTGCAGTAATGTGTCAGTAGTGGTGTGTTGGCCAGCCTAGGAATCAGCATCAAGATCTGAATTCTATTTTTTATTTGATCCATGGCAAACCTTTCAGAAATGGCTTGTCTTTGCCTGTGTTTTAGCCAAGCATGCTACCACCTTCATTTAACCGCCTAAAAGGAATCCAAACATTTCTGCTCTCTGTTCTTATTTTCCCCAAATTTGCTAACAGGTTGTGCTACTGTTAGCTAAAGTTATCAAAATATCTGATAAACGGAGTGGCATGTGTAAAATATTTTTATGGAATGGATGGGTGGATGGGAAGAGAAGCAATAGTTACGGTGAGGTGACCAAGAATAATAAAGGATTGAAGAAATTAAAAAAAAAATGTTTAGTTACCATTCAAATGTACTTCCAAGTTCATTGTTGGTATAAAAAAGACTCTATTTCTGCATTTTTAAAATGTGTGAGAATGTAGATATTTATGTAGATATCATATTGTCTCCCCCAGACATTCTGTTCTCAGGATGGATGACTTTTTGGAGATTAAAGTATTTTTTTTTCATATGTATTGAGAAGACATTTTGAATGTTCTGTTTCGAGGGAGAATAGCTTGTTTCACTGATACCCTTGCTTGTTTTCCCTTTTTTCCTTTCTTTTTTCTTTTTTTTTTTTTTTTGTCTTTTTTCTCTTCCTTTCTTCTTTTCTTCTTTCCTTCTCTCTCTCTCTCTCCCTCATTCTGTCTCTCTGTCTATCTCCTTTTTTAAAAAAGGATCTATAAAACCACTTTTCTGTGTGAGGTGCTTGTGATAGAGGGACATTGCTGTTACTCATATTAAACTTGCTTTAAAATTTTGAGGTATCAAAAGCCAGGATGTGTGGTGACTCTTCAAAAAGGTAATATTTAGGTTGAGACTTGGAGAATGACTCTGAATATTCAGAGGTGGGGTGGGTGGAGGCATCATGGTGGGGAGGGGAGAGATAGTGTGGCTGTTCCAGACTGTGGAGCAATGAAGGCAGAGTATTTAAATATATATGGAACTTTGTTTCCTCCGCAAAATTAAATAAGATTAAGTGTCTGAAACCCAAGAAGAAAGCAGGAAGAAATACAAGTTGAATTTGGATAAGCACATCACATAAGATCATACATTTTAACAACAGAGGAGACTGTTGGATTTTAAAATATATGTATATTTTTATGTATATGTATATTATAGGTTGCCTCCTGTTCTTCACTGAGAATCTATGAGAATCCTAAAGGCCAATTAAAGGGTAATCAATATGTTACCCAGAAACACTGAAACAGAAAAATAAGGAAAACAAAATCTTCTCTAAATAATAATGTTAACACAAATTTAAAGTTACAGTGAATGTAAAACCTGTTACACATTTAAATCACATGTTGGTTTAGAAACATATCATGTTAAGCTGTCTTAAATATGCAGATTTAATACTGTGTATCTCTAGTGCTGCTAAGTTATTCGTGTTTGTTTTCAGATAGTTATAATGTGCAATGAAGATTGAGAAACGTGGTACCAAGGAGGGGGCATATACCTTGCTAACTGTGGGACTGGTCCCTTTTTAAAAATTAGTTCAGCCTGTGTGTCCTTGTGAAGTATATTTACTTAAATAAGTTCAATATTTAGAGGAACTGGCAGACCTCTAGTTCATCCTGTGGGAATCTCAAAAGGAAATGTGAGGTCACATGATAAGACACCGTGATAAGTGGAACCTGACACCAGCTGCCCCTTGTCCACCTTTCCTTCTGCAGTCGGAGAGAACATTAGTCCTGTAGACACAGGCACACCTGCAGACTATCTGAGCAGAATTCACACTGCAGACCTGCTCCCAAGGGAGTAAAAGGGGAAAGGATTTGGGAAGTTTGATTTTTTTTTCTTACAGAGTGGGAGTTGAGGGATGGAGAGGCTTTGGGGTGAGACTATACAGTTTTGTTTTCAAATATAGAGCTATTTCGTATGTTGATTGTTTGCTTGTATATGAGAGAGGTAGCCATGAAGTCTGAACAGATAAAGTGAAAACAAAGAAGAGAAGAAAGGTAAAATAAAAAATACAACACAGACAAAAAGGAAAGAAAAGCCACAGACAGTGCAAAAATAGTTAATGTTATAAACGAATTAGCCATAGCCACAAAGAGGCAAGTCCGATCATCTTACATTGTCGAGGCTGACTGGGGTTCCTCATGTAGAAAAGATAATCATTAATGTATCCTCTGAAGAGCTTTAGGAATGTGACTGTGATGTGTATGTACATGGCACAGCCTTCTGTGTAGCAGATCACATTGTTCTTCTCCTTAACACATCCACATACAGGGCATCAGCCACGTCTTGGCCATTTCTCACTTCAAGATACGGTGAGTGATTTATTGGGTCCCTGTCTTAGTAAGGACACACGTCGGTGGCACCTCCTTCTCATTCAAGGCCTATTTTATTAAAGGTCTTCAATTATGAGACTGCAGAATATTGCCACCTGCTAGAGACTTGATTTCTCATTTTCTACCCTCAAATCCTCCTTGGAATTCTTCAAATCCAACTGCAGAGCAATTTGCATAGACCTGACTAGTCTAGTGGGCTACTTTTAGGAACTCTGGAGAAATAAGTAAGGTGAGTGGATACCCCATACCCTATCTTGTATGGGATTCCTCATAAAAGAGGGAGCCACCAAAACTGGTAATTAAGTGTGGAGGAGGAGTCACCTTCCTGAGGCCATGAAGGGTAACCCATATCCCAGCTGAGAGCAGCAGGAAGGATCAAGACACAAGGGGATGCCCTGGTTGGCTTGTAGATTTAGAAATGAAGTCAAAATTCTCTGATTCCTACTTCAGGTTAAAGCATAGATTCTCAAAGTATGGGATATTTATCACTGGTAATTTCCAATTTTAAAATGCTAGGTATTTTTAGAAAAGTGTTTTCTTATACTCACCTATCAATCTACCCATTTATTTCAAGAAGAATGTCTTGATGTTATGTGGCTATTTTTACCATTTCCCTAGTATGTACTAATTCATAAGTTTGGCAAAAAAAAAAAAAAAAAAAAAAAAAAAAAAAAAAAAAAAAAAAAAATCAGCTTTAGGCTCAAAATCTCAGACAAAGAGTTGTATTTAGCCAATCTTTAATAATATTGTCTTGGTTAGTTTATATTTCAGATTTTATAACAAGGGTTGATTGTTTATAGGTTATAGTAATCACATAAATTTTATTTGAAAATAAATTTATTTAGGTTAAATATTAGCTAAAGGGAGGAACACATTAAATAATTAACAGTTTATGGCCAGCACAATGTCTCATGCCTGTGATCCCAGCACTTTTGGAGGCCAAGGAGGGCAGATTGCTTGAGCTCAGGAGTTTGAGACCAACTGGGCAACATGGCGAAACCCTATCTCTACAAAAAAAAACAAAACAAAACAAAACAAAAAAAAACGCCAGGCATGGTGGTGCACATCTGTAGTCCCAGCTACCCTGGAGGCTGACAGGGTGGGAGGATTGATGGAAACAGGCAGACAGAGGTTGCAGTAAGCCGAGATCGTGTCACCGCATTCCAGTCTGGGCAAAAGAGCGAGACCCTATCTCAAAATAAATAAATAAAATAATAATAATTAGCAGCATAGAAAGCGTATGCATATGGGGAGGTTTATGAACAACTGAATCCTGATTATGATGCGAGATCACAGCAGTTGTTTTCTGTCCTGAATTGGCATCAGAATCACCTTAGGAATTTTGAATATATAGAAGTTAGGATCCCATCCTAGACCAATTAAATTAGAATCTCTAAGGAGTGGAGCCTGGACATTGATTTTTTGTAAAGTTCCCCGAGTCATTTTACTGTGCAGCCAGTTTAGAGAACCACTGGGTTGAAGAATGCTGATTAGAAAATAATAATAAAAAGTAGATGTTTTCACTCCAGCACACACTCAAACACAGAGATAGTCACAAATAAATAGGCACAATGATATAGCCCATATAAAACACTTTACTTAAAATTTAAAAGGCTTTCTTTTTAACAGAATAACAAATTGTAATTGAAAATAGACTACCCTCCCTTCCTCTGCAAATTCAAATGCCTGGGCATCTAAGCACATTCTACTGGGACCAAGCTCAGGTTCAGCCATTAGCTTAATTTGTCACCTTGGGCAAGCCACTTGACTTCTCTGTGCACCAATTTCCATTTTTACAAAACAAAGGGAGAAAGGATGTTTGACGTGGATAATCCCTAAAGACCCTTCCAGCTATAAATCTGTACAGCTTTTTATTTCAAATGGAAATGGCCAGACACTAAGCATTTCCTGTTTGGTTTAGCATTAATGATGATAATTAAAAGTAGAATCATAGATGTGGTACACGAGGTTTTACTCTTTTTTTTTTTTTTTTTAAACTAATTTTTTTTTTTTTTTCCCCTGGGCTGACAGTTCAGCCAGCAAGCAACCTTTTAAAAGCCTTACTCAGAGCAAGGAAACCAACTTGAGTATGCACAGAGAAGACATGGTTGACCTAGTAATGAGGACTGTGTAAAATTGCATCGATTTTCTTTTTTGACCTCCCTTTCCATTTAACCATTTGTCAATACTGGAGAAAGAAAGCTGTAGAATGTAATTTTTCAGCAACTGGAAAAAAATAGCACTTGTCCAGGAGAAGGAAGTTGGAATACGATTTTGACGTGGAATCAGAGCTTCTTACAGAGTGACTTTTCTGGAGTCTTGTGTTGAATATAAATCCGTTTTTGCATTCAAGTTTCCCTGAATTTTTGACTGATCCTACTCAACTCTGGCCTCCACATGTATCTTAGACTCCCTTCTCTTTCTTTCTTTCTTTCTTTTTTTTTTTTTTTTTTTGGTTATTTTTTAATCCAAATGTCTTTCAAGACAGTTTAGGGGCCTCTTCTGTAAAGTATCTCATAATTATTTCAATAAAATCTTTACCCATTGACAAGGTTAGTTGTGTACCACACACCTATCAATACCCTAACACCCATATCATCTCACAATTAATTTATTTGTCTCACTTGTGAGAATGTTAGTTCTTCAAGGTCATGGGAATGTCCTCATTCATTTTTATCTCTTCAGGAGCTGACACCATGCCTGACACACAGCACAGTTGTGGAAAATGGTAAAGGACACTGATTCCTCAAAGATAAAAATGTTCCCAAACATCATGGACTCCAAAGTTGTTATTTCTACCATGGAAATAATATGTCTATCAGACAATCCACTTATGATTTTTTCTCAAATAATCCATGCTCAATTCCAGAAGGTGGGACTGGCTACAATGTGTCATATTATGAGCCAGCACTGATCGATTGGTTATGCCTGGCTAAACTATTGGGTTGATAAGAATTTTGAAAGTATGTTTCTGGTGGCTAAGAGTGTCTTGATTATTAGCAATATCCAACATGGGTTCTGGTACGAAGATTGCCAGTAAACAGATTTTGTGCTCGTTAAACCTAACTAGTTACTGGAATAGAAACAGGATTTAGTTAGCTGAGGTGTGCAGAGAGTAGCTAAGCAAGCCTTTCAGAAGTAGGCCAGGAACAGAGAAAACACGCCGAAAGTATGAGTTAACATATGAGCCTACTGTGAGTTATATATCACAGTGTTCTCCTATTTGAACCAATTTTTCTCAAATGAATCTCACCTTTGTGTGTGTATGTGTTCCAGCTGCAATGGTAAGAAGACGAGGCAAAGTATTTATGCTCTAGAGAGATGAATTGCTTGCAGTATGATAGGACCTTTTGGAAAACTTATATTTTGATGTAAACACTGATGTCAGCCAAAGCCCCCTTTTCCACTTAAGGGTCAGTCAACTTTAGATTAAGATTCCCTGTGATACGATAATTATCTCTTTATTTATCTGTCTCTCCTTTCGGAATAGGAGCTGTTCAAGGTCAGAAACGATAAATCATATTCATCTTTGTTTCTCTTGCATACACAGAAATTCTATAATGTGTGTGTTTGTGTGTGAATGTATGTATAAGTGTAGGTGTGTATGTAATGATTTCCTGAATTCATGAAAGTGAATATAAAATATTATTTATATCTCTAACATCCAGAAGTCTCCCTTTTACATATTTACTTCTAGATAGGACTTCAGTGATAAATGTCTTTCTGAGTTTTGGAGATAAACTTTTCAATTTGAGCTAGAACTTCTAATTTTACATAATTTTTTTCAGTTGCTATATTGACCTACTTTAGATTAAAAAAACAACATGCAGGGCAGAAAATCCTGGTTTGGCTGCATCTAAGAATGGAAACTGCAGAAAGTGCAGAAACTGTTGCAAATATTCATTTTTTAAAAAGTGTCAGTGAAAAGCAGAAACGAAATAAATACTATGCTGCACATCCCCAATACAGTCATAAACGCATTATAGACAGCACATTACGTGATAAGCTGATAGTTTCATAGATTTTAAAAAGCAGACATTTCTGCCTTCCTACTCAGAGTGTCCCCATCTTTACCCTATCAAATGAACATGGAAGGGTTCACTAATACCAAGTATGCAGTTCAAATAGTGCTCACACTGACTGCATACACCCTAGTACCTAGCACCTAGACCAAGAAAGGGAACACTACAAAGAATTCCTTCTGTGCATTAACCTTCAACAGTGACCACTATCCTGAATTCTAGCACTCTACAGTGATTTCTGCCTGTTTTTGTATTTCATATATGTGAAGTTGTATAGCACTTTTTCATTTGCGCCTGAAGCCTTTTATTCAGTAGTGTATTTTTGAGGTTCATTCATATAAGCCCTTCTATGAGTAAAGGACTTATTACCCCTGCTGCTGGGAGCGTTGCCAGGAGACAGCCCTCAGCTGTCAGCTCCCTTCTGAAATTGATTCAGTTGAAGAATGCAGCCTCACCTAAGGTCTTGGCCACTCTTCAGGGTGGCCAGCATCATGACTGATGAACTTAGGGGTAGACAGAATCAACCCTCTTTCCCCATTTCCAGAAACCTTTAACAGCCATATGCTCTTCAAAACTCTTTGCAGTGTTGATAGAATAATCTGTTGGGACTGCCTCAACTAAGTGGGCTTCCCCTTCTTTCCAATCCTGCTTCTTCCCTTACTTTACTCAAGTACCAGTCTAAGCAGTACTTTTAATACCAATCCATTAAAATGCATTTGGTTTTGTTTCTATTGCCCTTGCTGTATAGTATTCCACTGTGCACATAAAACATGATTTTTGTACACATTCTACTGTTGATGATTATATATGGGTAGTTTCCAATTTGGATAATTATAAATAGTACCACTATGAACATTCTAGTATATTTATTTTGGTAAACATAGGTATGAGCTTGCATTGAGTGCTTATGTAAGAGTGGGATTGCTGGGCTTTTGAATTTGTATATTTCCAGTTCTTGAATATGTTTATGTTCTTGTTTAGTACTGAGACTATTATATGAAATGATAGTCTTTTTCTTACCCAAAGGAATGAGGGAGATATATTATTCAATTGGGAATGGGTTATTTCAGGTTGAAATATAAATATATGTTTATAATATTATCTGTGTAATATATGATATTATCTGTGGTCCCTTAAGGAAGCCTTTCTTTCCTAGGGGACCACAGAGAATATTCAGAGAGTGAGGTGGAGAAGAAGGAATGGTCTTTACTTTGGTGATTAGAGTAAGTAGCAGCTCAGGGGGAATGAGGTGGAGGAGACTATCTAGAAATCTGGAGCCAAACTCTGAAGTGTATTCAATGTAGGATCTCTCTCTTAGAGACTGTCAGGAAAAGAAACGGACATAGTTGAGCACATAGTTAACTTTTGGGATTTCAGTATTTAAGCTATGGTGACACGAAAGACACTGTGTGGAGTGGTGGGAAGGAACATCTCAGCATGAGATTTCATTCATAGTGAACCTCTTGCAACAGGAAGTTGGTGGGAATATATCCCATGAGAAAGGAGCACACTGAACCAGTATGATTTTAAAAACAGAAATAGACCAAAAGGAAATTTTGAAAAATGTACATCCCACAAAAATGTCTACCAGAACGGAGTCATGTTCTGGTTTCTCTTGCTGATTTTTGAAACTATATTTCTACAGTTGAAAAGCTCAATTCTGTGTGGAAAGTTAAACTGACATTGTTTTACCTTGGGCCATACTCAGAAGGAAAAAAAAATGTTCCTATGATTAAAATATTATCTATCTGGTGCAGTTTCTTAAGGATTAACTAACAAAGACTAGTTCATAAAATTGCTATAATTACTTTTTAAGATTTTATGGAATTTATTTTTTAGAGTTGTTTTAAATTCACAGAAATTCCTCTAAGATCTGGAACAACAAGGATGCCAACTTTAACTATTGTCATTCCACATGGTGGTGGAAGCCCTAGCTATAACAATCAGACAAGAGAAAGAAAAGGCATCCACATTGGAATGGAAGAAGTCAAATTATCCTTATTGCAGATGACATAGTCTTACATTTGCAATAACATAATGACTCCCACAAAACTATTAGAACTGATAAATTCAGTTAAATTTCAGGATACAAAATCAACATACAAAAATCAGTGGTATTACTCTATGTCAAGAGTAGACAATATGAAAAAGAAAAAACGGAATCCCATTTACAATAGCCACACATAAATTTAAATACCTAGGAATTATCTGAACCAAGGAAGTGAAAGATGTGTGTAATAAAAATTGTAAAACACTGATGAAAGAAATTGAAGAGGACACCACAAATGGAAAAATAGTCCACGTTAATGGATTGGAAGAATCAATAGTGTTAAAGTGTCCATAGTATCAAAGCAATCTATGGATTCAATATAATTTTTATTAAAATACCATGACTTTGTTCTCAGAAATAGAAAATCATATCCTCAAATTGATATGGAACCAGAAAAGATCCAGAGTAGTCAAAATTATCCTAAGCAAAAGAACAAAACTGGAAGAATCATATTACCTGACTTCAAATTTTACTACAGAGCTATAGTAAAAATCAGCATGGTACTCATATAAACACAGACACATAGACCAATGGAACATCTAGAGAACCTAGAAACCAATCCACATGCTTGCAGTTAACTCATTTTCAACAAAGTTTCCAAGAACATGCATTGGGTGAAAAGACAGTTTCTTCAATAAATGGTGCCGGGAAAACTGGATATCCATATGCAGAAGAATAAAACTAGACCCCTACCTCTCACTATATACAAAAATCAAATCAAAGTGGAATGAAGACTTAAATATAAGCCCTCAAGCCATGAAACTACTACAAGAAAACTTTAGGGAACATCTCTAAGACGTTGGTCTGGTCAAAAATTTCTTGAGCAATACTCCACAAGCATAGGCAACCAATGCAAGAATGGACAAATGGGATCATATCAAATTAAGAAGCTTATTCACAGCAAAGGAAACAATCAGCAAAGTGAAGACATCCCACAGAGCGGGAGAAAACATTTTCAAACTACCCATTTGGCAAGGGATTAATAACCAGAACATATAAGGAGGATAAATAACTCTATATGAAAGAATATATAATGATCTCATCAAAAAACAGGCAAAATTTTGAATAACTGTTTCTCAAAAGAAGATATACGCATGACAAACAGGGACATGTAAATATGCTTAACATCATTTTTCATCAGAGAAATGCAAATCTAAACTACAATGAGGTATTACCTCACCCCAGTTAAAATGACCCAAAAGATGGGCAATAACAAATACTGGTGAAAATGTGGAGGAAATGGTACCCTTGTACATCATTGGCGGGAATGTAAATTAGTACATCTACTATAGAGAGCAGTTTGAATGTTTCTCAAAAAAAACAAAAACAAAAACAAAACAAAAATAGAGCTACTATATTATACAGCAATTACTCTGCTGGGTATATACCCAAAAGAAAGGAAATCAGTATATCAAGGAACATATCTGCACTCCTATGTTTGTTGCAGCACTTTTCATGTAGCTAGGATTCGAAGCAATTTAAGTAATGTCAACAGTTAATGGATAAAGAATATGTGGTGGCAGTGTGGTGGCTCAAGCCTGTAATCCCAGCACTTTGGGAGGTGGATCTGAGGTCAGGAGATCAGCGAGCTATCCTGGCTAACATGGTGAAACCCGTCTCTACTAAAATACAAAAACAAGCAGGCCCCAGTGAAAGCGAAAGCCTGTAGTCCCAGCTACTTGGGGCTGAGGCGGGAGGAATGGCGTGAACCGAGCGGGCTACAGTGAGCGAGATCAGCGCCACTGCACTCCAGCCCTAGGAGACACAGTGAGACTCCGTCTCAAAAAAAAAAAAAAAAAAAAAAAAAAAAAAAAAAAGAATATGTGGTATATATGCACAATGGAGTGCTATTCAGCCAGAAAAAATTTGAGATCCTCTCATTTGCAACAACATGGATGGAACTGGAGGTCATTCTGTTAAGTGAAATAAGCCAGGCACATAAAGACAAATCCCACATGTTCTCACTTACTATGGACATAGTAAGTGGAATGATTGTTACCAGAGGCTAGAAAGGGCAGTAGGGGTTTGGAGGGGAGGTGGGGATAGTTAATGGGTACAAAAATGTAATTTTAAAAAATGAATAAGATGTACTATTTGATAGTACATCAGGGTGACTGTAATCAATTGTACCTTAATTGTACATTTTAAAATAACTAAAAGAGTAGAATTGGATTGTTTGTAACACAGAGGAAAAATTCTGGATGTATACATTATTATCTATGATGTAATTATTACATATTGCATTACCATATCAATACATCTCATGTACCTGATAAATATATATACCTACTATGTATCCACCATTAAAATTAAAACAATTTTAAAAAGATGTACAATTGGCAAATCTTTGACACAATTATTAAACTATAAAGCCTAATCCAAATCTCCTTGTAATATTTCCCAAATACAAACAATAGATCCTAAAACATTTCCCTGCTAGAAGAAGCAGATATAAAAAAAAAGTCAATATTCCAATCTGCTGGCAAGTATGGCCTAATAAGTATTGTGATATCAAATTTGATGTGCTCTGATTTGTAATTCTTTTCCTTAGTGAGGAGATAACAGAAAAGGACTATTTGACAAAAATCGAGTCACAAAAGACCAAAATGAGCCTATAACAGCATAAAATAGACTAAGGAGAGTTGAGGAGAAAGGCCTGCCAACGGCCCTAAAAACAATAAATTTAGGATTGGGTTCCTGGAACTGGCATATGCTGGTATAAATTCAGAGTGCTTAAAGGATGGAACTATAGTGCAGGGTGATTCATCAAATGACAGAGTTGAAGGAGAATATCTTTAAATTTCCTTCTCATGCCAGATATCTGTGAATCTAGTTCTGTGTCCTGAAGTTCCTAGGATGATCTGTCTACAACAGTCTAGGATCCAATATGGGATATGTGTCTAACAACTATGTGGAGTGCATGTTGCAGACAGAAGTGGAAACACAGCTGAGAGTATTTTATCACAATTTTTTCCAGTTCGGTTCTCACAGCATATAGATACTGTAGAGGCATTTCAAATGTTTGTGTTATTTCTTATCTTCCCATGATTTGTGTCATTCCCTGTGCTTACATGCAAAGAGGCCAGAGTGTCAATGACATACCTTATCCTTAGAAGTCATTGTATATCTTATCCCAGCCAGAGTAGTATGGGATTTATGAATCATTCTTCTTGGAGGTATATTTTCATGGTATCAGTAACTGCTGATAATCCATTAGCATGTGAACACTTAAGACAATAATTAACCTATCATTCTTACACTAACATCACACGTGGTTAGCATCTTTATCTGGTGATATTTCCATCTGGTAAAAGTAGAGAGAATTTAAACTGAAGTCAAAGAGATTATAAACTGAAATCAATTTCTTTTATTTGGGATGCTGATATATCAGAGAGCTTGAAATGTGAAGGCAATACTTTTTTAATTTAAAATTTACTTTGATGTTAAAAAATGAGTTTAGCTTCAAAATGTACTATAGGTTAAGCTTGTAACACAGGTAAATGGTAAACCTTTGTTGAATCAGACACACTGACTTTCCACATAGAAATCATTTGATAAAGTAATCTGCTTGTTGAGCCAAAGGTAAAGTTCACACCAAGAAGCCTAAATAAATAATGCCACATATGTAACATGCATTCCAGAAATTGAACTGCTTTATTATCAACTTAATGTTTAATAAGCAACGAAGTCTGAATGGCATACTTGAGAAAAAAATTCAAGGTGGAATTAACAGAGCCGGAACATATTCCTAGACACTACCTAAGTGTCTTGACAAAACCATCTAATCCTTCTGAATTGACTCTTCTATATAATGAGGAAAATAATACATGTCAGTTTAACAATGGCAAATTTCTAATTTATAAGAAGTTGTAAAGCTGACTCCTACAGAATTTTAGGATTAACCAGTTAACTATAGAAATGAAATAAGGCAGTAGTTCATCAGTGTTTTATCTTATATCCTGTGAAAGGTTTGAAAATGACTAGAGACCAGAACCATCATCTGTTAGCAACAGAGTACATTTCCCAAATAGAATCCAATCCAGAACTTTTGCATTGCTCCATGTTGTATCAATGGAATATATAAATTCTCTGTCTGCATGACTACAGAAAGAAGATATTTGCTGAAGCTTCATCAGAATAAGGTGACTTTGAAGAAGATTAAATTGTAAAATTATAGTTTTTTAATACACAAGATAAAATTTTTGTTAAAAAATGGTGCCAAAGTAAACGACAGAACCTGGACGCATATTCAAATAAACTTATCGGCGTCTTCCAAGTTACATAAGCTTGGACAACTGAGGAATGGGGCCACTTGGTAAAGTTACCTGAAAACAGCTGGATAATCTGAGGTTAAATACTCATGGAAGAGAGGAAATATAAAAAACATGGGCTTTGGAATCATTCCAATCTTTGCACATATTCTGACTCTGTAGTTGATTAAATGTGTGAGTTTGGACATCCAACTGATCACTCTGAGCTTGTGTCTTCATTTATAAATTGAAAGTCTAGTTTTCATCAAACATACCAGATCCTATGGATCTCATCATTAACTCCTGTCCCAAGACATATTAAAATTTTCATCCAAAAAATCGCATCTTGGAAGACTTACGCTAAACCATTTTGATGCAAAAAACCAGTTTCTCTTTATTGCTTGTTACATATGCAATGTTTTACCTTTTTATTAATATGTTTAATATTTGTTAAAGTAATGGTGATTTATGAGTATTTTTGTTTTTAAATTTTTATTATTTATTTTTGAGACAAGGTCATGCTCTGTCTCCCAGACTGGAGTGCAGTTACAGGATTATGGCTCATTGGAGTCTCAATCTCCCAGGCTCAAGAGATTCTCCCACCTCAGCCTTCCAAGTAGATGAAACCACAGGTATACACCACCATGTCCAGCTACTTTTTATTTATTTTTGTTTCATTTTGTTTTTGTAGAGGTGGGGTCACCCTGTGTTGCCCAGGCTGGTCTCGAACTCCTTGGTTCAAATGATCCTCTTGTCAATGAGTACAGATTTAAAAGTTTAAAAAGCATGAACCAGAATAGAATAGAAGTGAAGGTGTCTCTCCCAAAGCAAACATCATTAAAAAGTTTCTTGACAATCCTCCTTCAAAGAAGAATCACAGTCCAGTGTATACATGTATGTTTTATTTACATAAATAACAATGTATAGTGTACACTGTTATGCATCTTACTTTTGGTACAAAATGGTTAGAAAATAACTCTCTTCATCAGGATAGTTTGGAAAGTATCAGTAATTATTTGTATACAATGTTTAATTCGATCTCTTGATTCAGATATTTTGAAAACAATGGAAACCATTAAGAATATATTCAATCAAAACAAGCAGGAGTTAGTACTCAATATTCTTGATTTACTCAGAATTATGATGGAAAGTAGATTCTCTGCATCTATTGCTTAATAAAGGACTTCTGGTTAAGGAAGCACTGTGAGGTGAAAAGCACAATAAACTGAATTCAAACCACATCTCAGTCACTTCCTTATCTTGTATGTTGACAAGTATTATACTTCCCCAGGCCTCAGTTTTCACACATTTAAAAAAAAATGAGAAGACCTACTCAATTGTCGCTTCCAAAGCAAGCTACAGAGTTGGATAATATATTAGCAAACCACATAGGCCTAATGTCTAGAATATACAAAGAACTCTCCAACTGGAGTAGTAAAATCAATAAATAATTCAATTCAAAAAGTGGGCAAATGATATGAAAATACTGATTTCACTGAAGAGGAGACATAGAAGGGAAATAATCAAATGAAAATATTTTCAGTATCATCAGCTATTTGGGACATGAAAATCAAAATCACAAAAGTTATCACTACATTCTTACCAGAATAGCTAAAATGAAAACAAAAATATTTTTAAGTGGCGATCCAAAATGCTGATGAACATGAAGAGAAATTAGACCATTCATCTATTGTTGGTGGAAACGTAAAATGATGTAGCCCCTCAGGGTACATGTTTGAAAGTTTCTTTTTAACAGTTAATATGCAACTACCATGTGATCCAACAATTGCACTAATGGGCATTTATGCCAGAGAAATAAGTATGCTCACACCAAAGTGTTTATATGAATGTTTATACATTATCAGCTTTATTCATAATGGCATAGACGTGGAAATGACTGAAGTTCTTCAATAAGTGAATGAGTAAATAAACTCTGATCATACCACAGAACACTAGTCACTGACAAAAAGGTACAAACACTATTTTTTTTTTTTTTTTTTAGATGGAGTCTCGCTCTGTCGCCCAGGCTGGAGTGCAGTGGCCGGATCTCAGCTCACTGCAAGCTCCGCCTCCCGGGTTCACGCCATTCTCCTGCCTCAGCCTCCTGAGTAGCTGGGACTATAGGCGCCCGCCACCTGGCTCACGCCTGTAATCCCAGCACTTTGGGAGGCCGAGACGGGCGGATCACGAGGTCAGGAGATCGAGACCATCCTGGCTAACACGGTGAAACTCCGTCTCTACTAAAAAAATACAAACACTATTGATACACTCAACAGCCTGGATGACCTTGCATAATTATGCTAAGTAGAAAAGGCCAAATCTCAGACCTACTCTGTGATTCCATTTATGTAACATCTACAAATGTCAAAAATACAGAATAAAAAAACTGATTCATTGTTGCCGGAGTTTAATGTGGGAGGGAGGATAGGAGGGAAGCGGGTATGGCTGGAAGAGTACACATAGAGCATCCTTGTGCTCATGGAAATATTCTGTATCTTGACTCTATCAGTGTCAATATGCTAGTGGTGATATTGTACTGTACAGCTGCAACCTGTTGCCATTGGTGAAAAGTGGATAATAGCAACGTGGGTTCCTTAGAATCTTTGTGTATTATATTCGACAAGTGATAAAATTACCTCAAAATAAAAAGATTAATAGTAATAGCAAAAGCAATTTTGTTGCACTGTCTCATATTCTTTACTTTTTATTTAATTTATTTTATTTTATGTTTCTTTTTTTTTTTTTTTTTTTTTTTGAGACGGAGTCTCGCTCTGTTGCCCAGGCTGGAGTGCAGTGGCGCGATCTCGACTCACTGCAAGCTCCGCCTCCCGGGTTCACGCCATTCTCCTGCCTCAGCTTCCCCAGTAGCTGGGACTACAGGCTCCCGCCACCTTGCCCAGCTAATTTTTGGTATTTTTAGTAGAGACGGGGTTGCACCGTGTTAGCCAGGATGGTCTCGATCTCCTGACCTCGTGATCTGCCCGTCTCGGCCTCCCAAAGTGCTGGGATTACAGGCTTGAGCCACTGCGCCCGGCCTATTTTATGTTTTTTGAGACAGAGTCCTGCCCTCTCGCTCAGGCTGGAGTGCAATGCACAATCTCAGATCACTGCAACCTCAGCCTCTTGGGTTCAAGCGATTCTCCTGCCTCAGCCTCCTGAGTAGCTGGGATTACAGGCCACGTCGACATGCCTGGAGAGGGTTTCGTCATGTTGGCCAGGCTGCTCTCAAACTCCTGACCTCCGGTGATCCACCCTCTTCGGCCTCCCAAAGTGCTGGGATTACAGGCATGAGCCCCCACACCCAGCCTTCATATTCCTTACTCCATTGTTTTTGATGAGAAATTTATAGTATACAAATCGTTTCCTTATATAAAATATGTTTCTTTTCTCTGGCTGTTTTCAATACTTTTTCCCTTAATAGTTTGGTTTTCAGCAGTGTTGTTATGATGTGTGTAAGCGTGGTTTACTTTACATTTACCTCTACCCTGCTAGTCTCTTTTCCAGCTTCCTGCCCCCCACCATCAACTACTCTGCCTGCTTTTGTATTTTTCACAGAATCCTTAGTTATTTTATTGGTATACTGCTCAGTATTTGTGGTTGGAATCAGAATTCTTTTGAAGGGGAACTGAATACTATTCTGATAAAAGGTGTTTGAACTGTTAATATATTTTTTTTTTTACCCAAAGTCATGTTACAGTAATATTCTAATTATCCTAATTCAATATATACATGTTTATGTAATGGGCAAAAGTTACGTTCTTATCAGAATGGCTATATAACATACAAATTATATATAAAATGTTTACATAAAGTTTTATATATAATACATACACAATATATAATTATACAACTAATTATATATTTATGTAAATATGTATGTATACTTATATAAATATAAAAATTATTTATGTAACTATATCCATTCCTTCTCTTCATGTACCTTACACTAATATGCAAATAAAAGAATATAGTTCAGAAGAGTATGTGGAGCTGAATTTAATTGGGAGTTTTTATAATAATTATCTATTTTAGTCAACTAGGGAAGGGCAAGTATTTCAGACTCATTTTCTCTAGAAAATCTTATTTGCCAACCCTTTTTTTTTTTTTTTTTTTTTTTTTTGAGATGGAGCCTCACTTTTGTTGCCCAGGCTGGAGTGCGATGGCACGATCTCGGCTCACTGCACCCTCCACTTCCCAATTGCCAAGTTCAAGCGATTCTCCTGCCTCAGCCTTCTGAGTGGCCGGGATTACAGGCGCCAGCCACCACGCCTGGCTAATTTTTTGTGTGTTTTTAGTAAAGACGGGGTTTCACCATGTTGACCAGGCTAGTCTCAAACTCCTGAACTCAGGTAATCTACCTGCCTCAGCCTCCCAAATTGCTGGGATTATAGGAGTGAGCCACTGCACCTGGCTGCCAAACCCTATTTTTAAAGACCATCACAAGACTAAAGATTCTAATAATCTTTAATCAGTCTTTATTGGAATTACAAAGAGGGACTTTATTTGTGACTTTTTGGCTTTGAGGCATAGGAACTGTATGAATATAAGAAAATTATTTATTCCTTGCTGGGAATAAACAACATTATCAGATGATGTTTAGGTGACCCCAAGCACCCAGAAAGCAACAACACGTGTGGTTCCTTTCAAGGTCATTCCAAAGCTGTGATTTCTGTGATTTGCCATCCAATATTCCCTAGTTCCTCTTTGCACCTCATTATGGTGCCTGTAAGTTCAGAGAAGCTGATTTTGTTTACCAAAGAAGAGGAGAACAGACCATAGCCAATCCTCTGATCAGAGCATAAACAAAGTCTCCTAATTGACTGATCAAAAACTACTACGGCTGTGTTACTCAAGTCTCAACTATAAACTTGATAATACAGCACAGCAGTGCTTGCACTTTCTCACTGCCTCTGAATTTTTTAAGAACTGTCTTCATCTTGCATGATTTGCTACACATCCCTGGCAGGCCTTGCTCTTCCATGCCCCCATGCCTTTGCAGCAAGTTGTTCTTTCCATGTGAACTTCCTTTACCACCTTTCACCATCTCTGAGATTTGTCTTTGTATAACTAGTATAACTACTAATTTTGGAGTGAGCAAATCCAGTTTTAAGCATTTCTCCTAAAGTAGTTATTAGATAAATACACCAGGATATGTGATCATGCGTGAGAGAATGTTCACTGTGACAATGTTTAAAAAGCATTGTGTAATGTATAATGACAATGTATAAAAAACCATTTGTATAACTACTCTGATAACTACTATTGCATATCAATGCAAACTACATAGATCTAAAGAGTAGCTAATATTATTGCATCACGGTTTATTTCAGTTGTTGAATTCAACAGAACTTTTCTGAATAACTGCCATAACCAGGCACTATGATAATTTCTATAGCTATGACTCCTTCATTTATATATTCTACAAATATATATGTAGTGCCTACTATGTGCCAAGAAAATTCTAGTTTCTAGGACCATGGCAGAGAACAGAGAGACAATCACTCTGCTAACATGTAGCAAACATTTTCAGAAGGTAGATACAAAACCTATGAGCCAAAGTAAAATATTACAGTAGCTGGTAATACATACACTGAAGAAATAAAAAAGGTAAGGCAACTGTATTTATCTCTTAAAGAGCTCACAATTCAATGGATAGATAGATTTAAGAAAATGAAATACAAAGAAGTAGAGCAAGCGTTTTTGGAAGTTAACCATAGGATAATACAAAATAGCAGATGAGAAGAACTATAGACTAATTATGGAGTGAAAAGTGTATGAATGAGATTAGCTGGTTTATGAAGATGTGAAGATGTAGAACTGAGAGAAATGAGAGAGGAGAGCCACTCAGCCTGTGAGACTAGCCTAGGAAAGGTCCTAGCAGTATCCCTCTGCATGGAAAAACACTATCAGCACAATCCTAATAAGAAAGCATTATTCATGAGATGAGGTATAGCACCTCTGCAAATCAATGACATGAACAGTTTTTGGTAGGATTGGCTTAATTTTCATGATATTTCGTAGTAACCTGCCCTACACTGAACATGTAAACTGTTGAACATCTAAACCTGGGACTTATAAATTGTTTCCATTTGTCTCTCTATTTATTAAACCTTCCTTCAATCTGGGGGATATGGATGCTCTTTCATTTTGAACATGTCACAATCTAGCTCAGTGCCTTCATGTGAGAATTTCTCTTGCCACAAGAATTTATCTAAATGCCCATTGATATTTGATTATACAATTTTGCAAACATATCTAGATAAGCAATATATTTTCATCTCTATCTCTTCAAAGCTAGATTGAACACTGTTATCACTTAGAGTGCATAAAATGCACATCACTTATTGTTTACTCCAACCTTATGTATCATTATTCAAATTTAACTGATGAAGGCACAGGCTCAGAGAAAATAATCACGGTCATAATTATAGGAATAACAGCTACTGTTTACGGAATGATTAGTGCATATCATTCACTCTGGGTACTTCATCAATATCATCTCACTTAATGCTTACCACAATCATATCAGGCAAATGTTATTGTATCTATTTTATAGATGCGGGTGCTGAGTATGTAACTTGTGTAGGGATGTAGAGCTAGCAAACAGTAGAGGGCAGCATCCAACCCAAGTTTCTCTAGCTCCAAAAGCCATCCCTTTTCCAGTACAAAATAGTACCTTCCGGATGCTGCAAGAAGAAAGGGATGGATAACATGATTGCACATGTCTTTATATCAATGCCAGTTCTCACCTATATAAAGTACAGGGACAATTCTCCAACCTCTATAATTATGCTAAGTCTTCAACATCAAGAGTACAAAGTGTGGGGGGTTGGCTGGACAACACTATCAATCCTCTATCTTCGTAGATTTTTCATTGTCTTGTAATCATATGCTGGTTGTTGCTATCATGACCTATTTTGTCTAGGAGATTCTGTGTTTCCGTTTTCCTCTTTTTCTCTCTCATCTTTCCTTGTCTCTGACCCAGACCTTTCTATTCAGATAGGTTATATGTGATAGACCGGAGCATAAAGGTAAAATTTGTCTGAAACATAGGGGATAATAAAAGAATGATAGACAGCTTTTAGCCAAGGTTCTGTTCTGTCCTCTCAATTATATATAATGACTTCGCCTGACAAAAAGACTAAGTGAGTCCCTCTTCAACCAAATACACAAAAAAAGGAGATTTTTTTTTTCTATTTATTTCAGTCTGCAGTCACAACTTAGTGAGTGGACTAGTTTCTATGTAGTGTAATTATTACCAAGGATGATTTTATTCTTCCATTATTTTCTTTCCTTCTTCATTACATTTTGTGTTATTCATTTATATCTTATGAGACTTAAATTCAATAAATGAATGGAAAATCTCTTACCACCAACTTTCTATTAAACACCCAGCTAATAGTAACTACAACATCCAGGAAAATAATCAAGTAATAAAAGCAATGTTTTCATTGGAGCATGTCATAAAGATTGGAATAAAGGAACAATGAATGGATGAATAAAGGAAAGAATGCATTGATAGCTAAATGAATGAACAGCAGCTTACTTGGCAGTCAGAAATACTGAGGAAGTCACTGCCGCTGAATTGAAACTCATTCCTGACACGTATGCACCCTATCCAACCACCTGGGTCACATCTCTGTGCCAAGAGCCAGCCACAGGTGGTGCTAGCTTTCTTGTATCATCTTTCTAAATGCTTCCTCGTCTGCCATCGCCTGTGCTTGCTCCTGGTGTGAGCAGTCTCACCCTCTGGCTGTGATCATTTGCTTCTGGACATGCTGTTTTTCTGCTTGTCAAGTAGACCACCATTACTACGCTTGCATAAAATGAATAATCAGCACTTCGAGAAGCCATTTTTTGCTCCTAAAATGAGTTTATTACGGGTTTATTTTTCATTGCCTATCAAACAGATGTTGCCTGCTCTCGGAGGAATTTTCTGCGCTTCCCAGTCACTCTGGCTGGGTGGGTTGCCAGATGCTCCAGCACTCTGCAGAGCTGCTCATGAATGCCAGAGAGGTGAGCAGATCTGCCTCAGCCATAGGAATGGAAATCAAAGTGTTGCCGAGCATGGTGGGACAGGGGGTGGCTGCTGCTTCAAAATGGGAAAATGCAAACAAGTATAGAACAGATGCAGACAAGTTCCAACTGCTGTGGAAGCAGCTTGATTCAGTAGAAAGAGCATCAGATTTGGAATCAGACCGACCTGGGTTGAAATCCCAAATGTGCCACTTTCAGGCTCTGTAAATTGAACTCTTTGCCTCAACTCTAAATCATAGATGTTAACACTCATACTATAGAGTTGCTATATGGACTAAATATGTCCCTAGTGTATAACAGATGGTCAGTAAATAGTAGCTGATCCACTCTTTTCTTAACCAATGTTAAGCTGAATGGTTGGAGCAAGCCATTTTATAATCACCACGTCTGTTAATAATATATCTCAGACATATCTATCATCTATGTATCTATGTATCAATCTGTGTATCCATCTAACCTGTCTACCTGTCTACCTACCGATCTGTATCTACCTAGATACCTACCTACCTATCTGTAACATTCCATTGTTATTTAAAATGGTTAATTTTTATGTATGCACCCTAATTAATATCAATTTTCACTTGATAAACAAATTAGTTTTTTTTTTAATATTGTCACAGTGAACATTTTATCACACATGCACGCTCACATATCCTGGTGTATTTATCTAATAACTACTTTAGGAGAAATGTTTAAAACTGGATTTGCTCACTCCAAAATTTATAATTTTACACTGTTTCATACAGCCATTTATTTTTCTAAAAGATGTATTCATTTGCATTCTCACCAACGATATCTGAAAACTGTTCTCCCACATTCTAGTAACTACTGGATATTGACGATAATTTTAAATACATCTCCACATAATTTTATTAGGTGCAAGAATAAATATCTTTCATGTACTCATTGGTGATTTCTCTCATTTCCTTTGTGAATTGCCTCCAAAAAAGTTTGCAAGTGCAATGTCTTTTCTGTTGGTTTACAAAGGGTGAGGAGGTCTCAGAACTAAGTAGGGAAAATGACAGCTGTGGCAGAGAAAAGTTACTGCCTACCAAAAACCTATGCGAAACTGTGTTTTCTCACCTCCCTTGTAACTGCATGGACTTTGAATGAGAAATAATCACACTGTGTTAAGCAACTGAGATAAGTGGCAGCTAGAATTAATTATGCTCATTTAAATCAATGTCAAAATGAAGCTGCTTAACCCATGATTTAATGATAATAAGAGATTATCTCAGCTTAACCAAAAGTAAAATCATGGTGTGCATACATGTATTTATGCACATGTACGTAGTACATGGTATGCAATGTAAAACATAAATTATTTATTCTGAAATTTCAGTTTAACATTTTCGGTCTATGGTTGAATGCAGGTAACTGATACTGCTCAAAGCAAAACTGCATAGAAGGGGGGACTACTGTAGACTCTAGTCTACAGCTTAAGCTAAAAATTAAAAGACAGCCTCATGCTTCACAGCTTATTGCTTCTTCGATATTATTAATTTATGAAATCAAAGAAGAACCTTAGCTATGATTCCTAATTATATTATTATTGATAATAACCAATATACTTACCCCTTACTACTTATTCTCAGTACTTTACATAGATTAGTTATTTCATCCTCGAAGGTGCCTTATGAGGTAGGAACTCTTATTATAAATGTTTTAAAAGTATGACAGGTACGTATTAGAGAGGTTCTATTTTTGAAGCCAGAATTGAAACACAGGCAATCTGGCTTCAGGGTTGAGAGACCGGTTATGTACTGCTACTTCCTGAGAGACCGGTTATGTACTGCTACTTCCTGAGAGACCGGTTATGTACTGCTACTTCCTGAGAGATCGGTTATGTACTGCTACTTCCTGAGAGACTGGTTATGTACTGCTACTTCCTGAGAGACCGGTTATGTATTGCTTGGAAACACTTCTGTGTCTTTTCTCTTTTAGATGCAATCTAGTCTCCTTCTGGATGTGATGTATTTACCAGATTACTTTTTTTCTTCAGTTTCCTCACCTTTCCACTTAGACAATAACAGTTACCACTACAGCAGATCATATAGGTAAAATACTTAATACATGTCCTAGCACAAATAAAGTGTTTGAGAAATGATAATTATGAATACTTTTATTATTGTTACTGTGATAAGATAGTTTGGAAATAATAAAGCTGATGTATAACCAGTCTGACTTTATTAGGAGGGATTTTAGAACTGAGAGTCTTTGCAATCATTGTAAAAGAGGAAGTAATGTTCTTAGAGATCATAATAGAGGTTAAAATTAGATAACACAGAGGTACTATGTATTGTTCTAGATAAAGTTAAAGGCAGTCATAGAACACGTCCATATAGAAGCCATGCGGCCTCGAGGAAGGTTTTCGTGTGTGTTGGCTTTGGGTAGAATAACCTCACCGAAAGAAGGTCATGTCTACGGAAATTCAGTCAGTGCTTTAAAGGAGGACGATATTTTGCTGGCATTCACGTATTGATGCAAATGAATACTCAGAGTCTACTAAAGTTTATGTGGTATGTGGATACAGCAAAGAAAGAAATGAATAAACGTTCTTGTCTCCTCCAGGTACACACAGATTTGAGAAGTTACTAAACCATAGAAATTACATCATTAGAGATAGCATAGACTTTTTGTCTTTACCAACTTCCTGCTACCACATTAAGTAGAAGTGGCAACATCTGTTCTCCATGCAGGTAGCTAGCACTTCCCATGTAGGGCAATTGGATCCCCACCAAGTGAACAACTCAGCTGTCTAGTGTCTCTCTTAAATGCATCTTTATTAAAATCTTGAACTGTAAAAATAAATTTGCTTGTTTTCCATTCCCTACAGGTGGGATTTATGTCTTTTATTTTTCAGGTCTAACATGGATTAATAAAGGTGTAATATTTCCAAATCATTATTTCATTGATTTTTTTTTCTTTACACGGTGGAAAAAATTTATTGAAATTTTTCTGGTCAACAGAGATCCATAAAATATATTTAATATAATCATAGATTCAATATTATTTCATAAGAACATAATTTTATAGAAAATGTATCATGTCTAATATAATGTTCATGACCTTATATATTTATTGATATACAATGTCCATAGGTTAACATTTTTCCTCATAGAAATGAAGGGTAAATCAGCTTGTCCCAAGTAACACAGCTGATTTCTCATTGCCCTTTTTTGTTTCAATGTGCTCTCTATTCAATATATTTATGAGTAGTTTCAGAAATAAGCATAAGTGTTACTTGTTCCTTTGGAAGGTAGTTTACCATATGTTTGTTTTAAAGATTTCAGATGTATAAGTCTTAAATTGTACACAGAGCTGTATCTAGAGCTTGTAATCTTGTAGGAGATGGGGTCTTCATATGTTTTCTTTTTAATTTTATTTTCATTGTCCTTGTTTGGATCTTCATTATCTCTAGCCCAAAGTCCTTCCAGCAGGACAGAAATATTCAAATTGTAACATCTGATGCAGTGAGAACTGCTGGTTCTAAGAGGCTTAAAATTTTCTTCCAAAGGAAAGAAATGCTGTTTTGGGGAGATTGTGTTTTACAGTGAATCCAGGAAATTGGAGGACCTGGCATTACCTAAGAAATTACATTCGTACAGTGTTCCAATCAGCTTTCTCATCTTGTCTCAATGGCCCTCCCAAAAGGTACACGATGGCTAAATTAAATCTGATGAAGCACGACTCTTGGCTCTTGACAGAATAATTTTGGCTACAGTATAAATTTCAGCCACCTAAGGCTCATTTTAAAGCCATTCATTATCTAACTTTCTAATCCTATCTCCATTCTTTTCCTAAATACCGTATATTTAGAAAACTTGACTATGTTCGCTCCTGTGTCCATATCCGAAATTATCTTTTATTCATAGATGCTTGATGCTTTGGTTATATTAATCAGTTTATACTTTACATTTGTGCAAATTTTAATTGTAGCTTGACTTCCCCTCTCACATCAAAGCCTGTGGCCATGGGTTATCTCTTTTCATCTCCATGATTACCATGCATTAGTAGAGGGCAAGCAGCTGACTGAGTTTGGGTATGACTCACATAGGAATTAGATTTTAAGCCTCAAAAACACCTATGATGTAGTTATTAGCTCTGTTTTATAGTAGGAACATGGAGTGTCTGAGTGTTTAGTGAGGCTCAGAAATTGATTACAGATAACCCACTCCTTTGGAAGGTAGTTTATTACATGTTTGTTTTAAATAATACAGATATGCAAGTCTTAATATTTACACAGGGCCCAATCCTAGCATGATCTGAATATTATGTCAGAGTGCCAGTCATAGTCACTTGGATACAGCAGGTGATCAACTAAAATGTATTTAATCCTGAAAGAATGGGATTAATATAATAGTATACTGTGTATTTCTCACTAATAATTGCCTCATAAGTTTCAAGTATAAAATTTGTCCAAAATATACCAATTTCAGAGGAGAAAAGGGCTATTCCCAGTATTTCATAATCGTTTATGTCAATGTAACTTTTTCCACCACTGAGCCAACTTGCTTGTTACAACGAAAAGGCAAGTAATAAAATCAGACTTCTTCCAAAGTGAGGCTGCCTCCCTAATTGCAAATGTAAATGTTGCCAGGTGTTCAGCTCCCTTGTCCTAATAAATAAATAATTAGAAAACATGATTAATATGAAGCCTTGCTGCCTAGCCGTGTAGAGTGTTCTTAGAGAGCAATGTTGGGAACTGGACTTGGAGGGAAGAGTGGATGCTTCCAAGTCTTCCTGGCAAGAAAGTATCACATGAGTATGCACACTGTAAGTGCCCTACTTGGGGCCAGAACAGAATTAGAGACTTGGGAGAAGCAAACAAAGGCCCCCTTGGCTGCTAGAGATGGGAGTTAGAAGAAGCATCATCTGAAATCAAGATACTTTGATTCAGTTGTGTCCTGAGTCAGACCATATTTTCTTTACCCAAATCTATCATTTTCAAGAAATATGAAATTTGGCTAGTTAACTAGCTTTTCTTATCTTTCATTTTATCAGTTTTCTAATGACTATAATAACACCTGTCTCAATTGTAAATATTGAATTAGCTTGTGAACATGCAAATGCCTAAAACAAGTCTTTTTCAAATGATAGTTACGTAGCCCTTATTTTCTTCATCTGCAAAATGGAAATCATGTTTAGAAAACAATGCATATTATATTTCCTCATTGGAAAACTATAATGCTCATCAGCATATTAAAATCTCTTAAGCATTTCTACAATAAAGAAGCCTACATAATTTTAACTCAGTAATCCACATATTTATGCAACCACAAGAATGTAACCATTCACTTTGCTAAATACATTTTGGAAAATATAGTCTTAAGAAATATTGTGATGAATAATTAAGACATTATACCTGTAAATAAACAATTGAGCATCTATCCTCTTCTGCTGATCCAGAAATATGGGGAAACAAATCAGGATGTTTAGAGAATAACCACAACAAAAAGCTATCAATACAGAATTCTGAAAACTCACATTGGGTTGAATACTTCTTACACCCAGAATCCTCTAATTAGTGCCCATGGTTTTGTGTTAGATTGTGACTTTTTAGAATGAGAAGATATTTTCAAATTGAAATCCGAAGTGACAAAGGATTTTATCAATGGAGCAATGTGGAAGATTGTTTTTTTACAAATTACCAAATATTTCTTCCTGTCCCTTGCGGCACTGCTGTTCCTTTCACGTGGAGTTGGACTCTATTTCTCTAACTTTTGAATTAGTTCTTTGCTGTGTGACTTGCACTGGCCAATGGAGTATTTACAAATAAAATGCAAGCAAAAACTTCCAAAATATTTGTTTGTTGGAACCTCTCCTCCCTCTGGCTTTTGTATGGAAATCCTCTGCAACTGTGTTCACAAGCCCAGGCTGACTTGCTACCGGAGAATAAATTATGCAAAGACAGGCTGCAGCCACTCCAATCATCCCAAGAGTTCCAGCACAGGATACATAAGCAAGTCAAATCCCAGCGAAGCCATAATAGACCTTCCAAAGTTTCCTCGGGTCTCTTTCTCACCTTTATTCGTAATCAGAAAACTTACAAAATACGTACCCACTTATTCCATTTTTAAACACAGCACATTGTATTGTTAAATTTAAGAACTATTGTGTGTGACAAATCTATAGAACTTATTCATCTAGTATAACCGAAAGTGTACATCCATTGAAAAATCCTTCATTGCCCCCAGCCCTCAGCACCTGGCTATCACTGTTGCATTTTCCACTGTAGTTTTTTTTTTTTTCTTCTCTTTTTTCTGAATTGTAGGAGTTTCTTACGTATTTTGAAAATTAACTCCTTATCGAATATATGGCTTGCAAATATTTTCTCCCATTCCACAGGTTGCCTTTTCATTTTGTTAATTGTTTCCTTTGCTGTTCAGAAGCTTTTTAGTTTGATGTAGTCCCATTTGTCTACTTTTGCTTTGGTTGCCTGTGCTTTTGGTGTCATATCCAAGAAATAATTACCAATATGATTTTATACACTAACAATGCCCATCTAAAAATAAAATTTAGAAAACAATCCCATTACAAGAGCCTCATAAACCCTGAAATATTTAGGAATAAACTTAAACCAATAAGGTAAAATACTTGTACAGTTAAAACTACAAAAAACATTGATGAAAGAAATTAAATACATATGGAAAGATATCCTAGGTTCATAAATTAAAAGACTTCACATTTTTCAAATGTCCATTTCAACCAAAACAATCTAAAAATTCAATGCTATCCCCTTTAAAATTCTAATGGATTTTGTTTTACAAAATAAAAAAAAAATCTTAACATTTATATGGCATCCCAAAAACCTAGAATAGTTAAAGGAATCTTGAAAGAGAATAAAGCTTGAGACAGCATTCCTGATTTTAAAATATACTGCAAAACTATGGTAATCAAAAGATTACTGGTTTAAAACAGAATAGTACTAACAAAAAGAAAGACTTATAGGCCACTGAAACAAAATATAGACCCCAGAAACAAATCTAGACATCTATGGTCAGCAGATCTACCCAAAGGGTAACAATGGGGAAAGGAAAATCTCTTCTTCATGTGTTTTAAAAAAAATGAATAAGAAAAAGAAAGAAAGAAATAAACTCAAGAGATAGAGATCAGAGACCTAAACGTGTCCTGAAACCACAAAACTCCTAGAGTAAAACATTAGAATAGCTTTAGTGCCAGAATAGTTAACTAGCACACACAAAAATAAGAATTATAGAGCAACTTACTGGTTTATAGCATCAAATATTTCCAGAATAAAACAGGTCAAGGTTTTACTGCCTAATAATTGCATCTTCAATATTCCATAACCAGATTCTCTCTTATTAATTTTGTTAACTATCATAAGACTAGTTTAGAATAATAGCTTAATGTATATACACTCATGAAATTTTACTCTTATACTAAAATATATTTATCGTTGGCTTCTTGTTGCCAGCACAAACATCGTCTCTTTTCCTCTAATAAATACCAATGTTTTTGTCTTCATTCATGTTATCACTTTGCTTTTTAGCTAGCTTGCTCTAAATAAGATGAGAAAAATTATAGTGAAGAGAAACCTTAGAAAAAAGGAATCAGAATTTCGAGATGAAAGGATTATTTAGACTTATATGTTGAAGTGAGCCTTGAGGCAAAAGCAGATGAAATTGATCAATATGGATGTTGTAGATTTCTGGGCAGAAAAGTTGTTGAGGAACTCAATTCAACATATGGCTCAGTGAGAAGGAAGTGGGAGGAGTTCTCTTCTTTCTGGTTCCCAAGGTTTTCAAAATTTTAGAGCATCTAGAGAGATCTCATTTGGATACGATCAGAGAGAGCCACTCTCACAATCAGTTGTGATCTCACGACTCAGAGGAGTTACTGCTCCTCAAATGGTTTTATAGCCAGCAAATGTAGGCAACTGGCAAACAGAGAAGTAATTTTAAAAAGGGAGAATTGACACCATGTTCAATATACTTGACAGACTTGTTGAATGTCACACGCATGGAACCACTTTGATGACTCTCAGGGTTAACTAAGAGTGGAAGGGGGAAAAAACAAAGTTAGGGAATACAAAGGTAGGTGAGAAGTTTTGCTCCTATACCAATAAGGGTAGCTAGACCAGAGTGTGCCTATCATACAGGGAAAGAAACAAAAAACACCTGTTTAAGAGAACACACTTTCTCCTGTCGTTTTCTAGATCAACTTGCACAGAGACTTGCCTCTCCCCAGTCATTACTGCTTAGTCACTCACTGTTACTTTATTATTTTTTTTGTTTTTTAGTAAGTTTAATCAGGGTGTCTTCTTTTAGCACTTTAGTTCCAAAGATAGAGGCAGAAGAGCACAGAGGTTCAGGGTGCAGGATTTAAATACTGGTAGGAATTGTGACTACTCACTTACTAGTTTTGTGAAAAATTTGACTAGTTTTTTTTTTCTATTACACTTACGAGGCTTCTTATTGATAAGCTGGTATGACACCAAGGTGACACCTTCTTATTGGTACACTGATATCATACCAATGCAGTATTTCATACAATAACATGCTTAAAATGCTAATTTCAGTCATTGGTAAACAGCAATAACTCACAAAATGTTAGTCATTATCGTCTTTATTATAAACAGGGCTGGATTTTGATCATATTTTTCATCAAGAATACTTATTTTTACATCTTTCATTTATTTATTTATTTTTAACTTTTTTTGAGGCAGAGTCTTACTCTGTGCCCAGGCTGGAGTGCAGTGGTGTGATCTCAGCTCACTGCAACCTCTACCTCCAGTGTACAAGGTATTCTCATGCCTCAGCCTCCCGAGTAGCTGGGATTACAGGTGTGCACCACCATACCCGGCTAATTTTTGTATTTTCAGTAGACACGGGTTTCACCAAGTTGGCTAGACTGGTCTCAAACTCCTGACCTCAGGTGCTCTGACTGCCTGAGACTCCCAAAGTGCTGGAATTTCAGGCATGAACCACCAAGTCCAGCCTATTTTTACATCTTTATTTAGATATTATTTATATATCATACACTTCTCCTATACAAAGTGCATACATTAATATATATTTAGTATATTCACAGAATTGTGCCATTATCACAATCTAAATTTAGAACATTTTCATTACCTCAGAAAGAAATCCCATACCACCAGCCATCATGCCTGGACCCTCTAAGTCTTAGTCAAACACAAAACTACGTTTTGGCTCTATGAATTTTCCTATTCTGGACACTTATGTACATAGAATCATATAATATGTACCATTTTCTTTCATTTAGCATAGTGAATTCAGGGTTCATACATGTTAGCTTGTACCAGTACTTCTTTCCTTTTTATGGCAGAAAACTCCATTGAATAGAACATTTTGTTCATCAATTTATTACTTAATGGGGATTTGAGTCGTTCCCACTTGTTGATTCTTGTGAATAATGCTGCTGTGATCATTTCTGTACAATTTTTTTGTCTGGAAATATGCTTTCACTTTCTTAAATATATAACAAAGAGAGCAATTGCTGAGTCATGTGATATCTCTGTGTTTAACAATCTGTGGAACTGCCAAATTCTTTTCCAAAGTGTCTTCAACATTTTACATTCCCAACAGCAATGAATGAATGACAAGTCTTTTATCATATATAATATGAATTGAAAACATTTCCTTCTATTCTTGGATTTGTTTTTTTACTTTTCTGATAGTATCATTTACAGCACAGATTTTGTAAATTTTGATGTAGCTCAAGTAACCTATTTTTTTTCTTTTGTAGTTTGTATTTAGTGTCGTATCTCAGAAAAATTTGCTAAATCCATAGTCACAAAGATTTACTGAAATATTTCCTTCTTTGAGTTTCATACTTTTGGCTCTTACATTTAGACGTACAATTCGTTTTTAGTTACTATCTGTGTATAGTGTGAGGTAGAGGCCCAGCCTCCTTTACTTGCATATAAATGACATCCAATTGTCCCAGCATCATTTGTTGGAAAGACTACTCTTTGTCCATTGAATTGCTTTTCCTTCATTTTTAAAGATCAATTGACTATAATTTTGTGGGTTTACTTCTTGGCCTCCCGATCTATTCCGCCGTTCTGTGGGTCTATTATTTCACCAAAACCATGCTATCTTAAATAAAGTCACCTTATCATAAGCCTGGAAATCATAAAAAGTGAATCCTCCAACTCTCTTCTTCTCCTTCTCCTTGTCCTCCTCCTCCTTCTCTTCTTCTTTTCCTTCCCCTCCTCTTCCTCCTTCTTCAGTATTATGTTAACTATTCTAAGCCTTTTGTTTTTAAAATATTTAATTTTATAACTGGATTATTGATATCATTGATTCTTGTTTTGAGTCTTAATATACCTTTTATTCAATTTGCTTAGCCTTAAATTTAGGTTTTTTTTCCCAGTTTCCTAAAATGGAAAAAATGGATTTTTGATTTTAGATATTTCTTTTTTGTCTATTATTTGTATTTAACACTGTAATTTTTAAGTGCTCTTTTTAGTGTACTCCACTAATTTTGATAAGTTCTGTTTTTATTTCTTTTAGTTCCAAGTAGTTTTAATTTCTCTTTAGTCTTCTACTTTGACCCACACATTACTTAGAACTATGCTGATCATCTGCAGATATTTTGGAATTTTTCCAGGTTTTTTAAATTTTAGTTTATTTTCATTATTTTAGTCTGAGATTAAATGTTGTCTTGCATGTATTTCATAATACGTGTTAAGGTGCATTTTATAGTTTTCATTGTGATCTGTCTGAGTGAATGCTCTATGTGAGACAATGTTTCTCTTTTAATTGGTATATTTCAACTACTCTGTTTTAAAGTTAGCACTGGGGTTTCTGGATTAGTATATACCATGTATAACTATATCCAATTTTGTTGTACCGGTTCTTTTGTTTTGTTTTCCTTTTTTTTTTTTTTTTTGTCTTCTCCGATTTTAATTGACCCTTTTGTATGGTTTTTAAAAATGCTTTCCAATTGCAATTTGTTATAGTTTATTTTTATTTTTTATTTTGGTTTTGTACTGGTGTTTGCAATATACATTTTCAAGTAACCTATGTCTACCTCAAATATTACTATACACTCTACTTCTAAGACAGTAGCCTTTTAACAGAGTATTCCACATCCTTCCCTCCCAGTCCTTATGACACTGCTGTTATTTATGTAACTTGTCCATAAGCTATAATCATTCATTACATTGTTATTATTAGTTTTAAAACAATTATCTTTCAGATCAAGAAGAATAAAAATAAAACATTTAATTTTACCATTATTTATTTCTTATCCAGTGCTGCTCTTCTTATCTTATGAATATTTAAATAGCTAGAACACCACTTTTCCACTACCTGAAGAATTTATTTTACCATTCCTTGCAAGAAAGATCTAATGGTGTTGAATTTCCTATGCTTTTAAGTTTTTGAAAAAGTCTTTATTTCTGTTTCACAAGTGAAGGATAATTTCACTGGGCACAGAATTTTAGAGTGTTTTTCTGTTTCAATTCTTTAAATGTTTTACTTCACTCTTTCCCTGCTCACACAGTTTCTGATGAGAAAAATCCTGTGATTTTTTTACTCATCATTTAATAATAAACATGGTGTTTTCTTTTCTTTCTGGCATCTTTCAAATTTTCCTTTTGTTTTTAGGATTTTTGCAGTTTGAAAATTATATGCATATATGTCATTTATGAATACATATATGCCTAGTTTTTAAATATATGTTCATATATAAATGTATATATACATATTTTATATATATTTATGCATATTTGTATTATATACACATACATATATATACACTCACACACATACATATTTATGCGTATATATATATATATATGCTTGGTATTCTGTAAGCTTCCTGAATCTGTTGTTTGCAGTCTGTCATTAATTTTCAAAAATTTGCAGCCCTTATTACTTCAAATATTTGTTCTGCTCTGTTCTCTTTTTCCTTTTCTTCCTGGTGTTTCAATTCTGCATATGTCATAGCATTTGAAATTGTTTCACTTATTGGATATTCTAATTATTTATTTATTTATTCTTTTTTATTTTTGCTTTTCAATTTGGGAAGTTTCTATTGACATATCTTCAAGCATACTGATTCTCTTCTTGGCCATGTCCAGTCTACTGATGAGCTCAAAGCCATTTTTTGTTTCTGTTACAGTATTTTTTATTTCAAATATTTTTTTCCTTGTTAAAACTTGGTATGAAAACTGATTGACTATGGACCGGTGCAAAAAGAAACATGTTTTAATAACGTGTTCTCAAAGTTTGCTTACTTTTTTATTTCAAGTTATGGGGTACAATATAATTTTGTTATATGTATAAATTACATAGTGATGAAGTCAGGGCTTTCAGATTATTTGTCATCAGTCAAATAGCATTCACGTTCTTTTTTTTTTTTTTTTTTTTTTTTGACAGAGTCTTGCTTTGTCACCCAGCTGGAGTGCAATGGTGCAACATTGGCTCATGGCAGCTGCAGCCTCCCGGGCTCCAGCGATTCTCCTGCCTCTGCCTCCCGGAATTATAGGCACATGCCACCATGCCTGGCTAATTTTTGTATTTTTAGTGGAGACGGGGTTTCACCATGTTGGCCTAGCTGGTCTCAAACTCCTGACCTCTGGTGGTCTGCCCACCTCGACCTCCCAAAGTGCTGGGATTACAGGCATGAACCACTGCGCCTGGCCTCTATTAAGTTTCCATAATCCAACGCTTCCTACTCGCCACCCTCCTGTCTTCATTTTCTATCATTCCACACTCTGTGTCCCTGTGTACGTATTATTTAGCTCCCACTTATACATAAGAACATGCATTTGTTTTTCTGTGTCTGAGTTGTTTCCCTTAAGATAGTGACCTCCAGTTCTATTCACATTACTACAAAACACATACCTTTATTTGTTTTATAGTTAAATAATATTCCATAGTGAATATTTACCAATTTTTAATCCATTCATTTGTTAATAGACACAAGTTGATTCCTTACCTTTGCTTTGCTTTTGTGAATGGTGCTGTGATAAATATCCAGGTACAGGTGTTATGTGTATGTATGTGTGTGTGTGTATATATATATACGTACAAACCATTATATATAAATATATATAAGTACAAACCATTATATATGTATGTATATATACACATATACACATATTGATACACATTCAATATGTGTATATGTGTGTATACATGTATATATACGTATATATATACACGTATACATATATACACGTATACATATACATATATATACACACACACAAACCATTATATATGTATATATATAAATATGTATGTATATGTGTGTGTATATATGTATATGGTCAAGGCGGGCGGACCACCAGAGGTCAGGAGTTTGAGACCATTATATATGTATATGTGTGTGTATATGTATATGTATATACATATACATGCTAAGATATGTGTATATGTATATACATGTATATGCTAAGATATGTGTACATATACATATACACACACATATACATATATAATGGTTTCTTTTCCTTTGGGTGTATACTCAATACTGGGATTACTGGATCAGATGGTAGTTCTATTTTGGGTTCTTCATGAAATCTCCACACTGTCTTCCAAGAGGTACTGATTCATATTCCCAAGAGTTCCCTTTTCCTCACATTCTCAGCAACATCTGTTATTTTTTGACTTTTTAATACTAATAATAGCTGTTCTGATTGGTGTAAGGTAATATCTCACTGCAGCTTTAATTTGTATTTCTCTGATGGTTAATGATCTTGTGCATGTTTTCATGTGCTTATTGACCAGTGGTATGTATTCTTATGAGAAATGTCTATTCAAGTCATTTGCCCATTTTTAGTGGGATTTTTTTGTTTTTTTGTTGTTGTTGAGTTGTATGAGTTCCTAGTAATTCAGGCTATTCGTCCTCTGTTAATTACATAGTTTGAAAATATTTTCTCCTATTTTGCAGGTTGTCTGTTCACTCTGTTGATTATTTATTTTGCTGTGCAGAAGCTTTTTAGTTTAACTAAGTCCTATTTGTCTATTTTTGGTTTTGTCATCTGTGCTTTTGAAGTCTTAGTCAAGTATTATTTTCCTAGACCAATGTTCAGAAAAGTTTTCCCTAGGTTTCCTTCCAGTGTTTTGATAGTTTCACATGTTATTTTTAAGTTTTTCATCCATCTGAAGTAGATTTTTTTTTATATAATGAGAAATAGGGGTCCAGTTTCATTCTTCTGCATATGGCAATCCAATTGTTACAGCATAATTTATTGAATAGGGTGTCCTTTCTCCGGTCTATGTTCTTGTTAACTTTGTCAAAGATCAGTTGACTATAAATATGTGGCTTTATTTCTTGGTTATATATCCTGTTCCATTTATCTATGTGTCTATTTTTATGCCAGTACCATGTGGTTTGGGTTACTATAAACTTGTAGTATAATCTGAAGTCTTTCTTTTGGACCTTTCTTAAACTTTTCAGATCTTTGTTCACATTACTCATGTGCTCTTACATGTTTCCTGATTTCCTTCACATCCTTTATTATATTATCCACTGGCTATTTCAACATCTGTATCCTTTCTAAATCTGACATTGATATTCACTTGGTCTCTTTATACTGTATTTCTTCTTGTCTTTTCATCGTCTTAAATTTTTGGTTGAAAACCTGGTGTAATCTGTAGGGTAATAACACAGATGAAGGCCTTTACATTTTAATCTGGCTGTGGTTGAGCTATGTTTAATTATTTCTGTAGATGTAGGTACCAATTGCTTCAAATTTGTTTGATGTTTTTAATTTTACCTCCTTCTTAATCAGATTCAGAACCTCTCAGTCCTTCTAGCTATCATCCACCATTATAATACTGGATCCCTGATGATACAGTGCTATGATTTTGAGAGGAGATGAATTCTATAGCCTTTAATTAAATCTCAGTCTTTTAGTGGGCATGTGTCTTGGCACTGCACTTCATAAGCATCTTTTTCCTCGCCTCTTAGGTGACACAGGACAGCTTGAGGGAACTGAAGCTGGGTACATGTCCTTTCACTCTAGTTAGGATAAGACTCTGGAAAATTCTTTTATTCTGGGTACTAAGACTTTATTGCAGAGAATATCATGGACATATTTCAAAGTGGATATTTTTACCTCTCCCTGATACAGCCATGAGTGAACCTTGTTTGGCTCTTTGCTGTGAGAAACTATAGTGTTTTCTGGATATACACTGCACAGAAAGTGTGGGGCCCTCAACTACTGTGGTCTCAAAGAGTTGGTAATTCTTATGCTAGTCTGCATTCAGCTTTCAGCAATTTTTTAGAAAATTACCATTAAAATGTTTTTATTATTTCATGGCTCCAGTAGCTTCTGCTCAAGGTAAGAATATCTTTGTTGTGATTATGTCTATTTTCCTATCACTCCAGATTTCCTCAGGGTGGCTTGCCCTACCTCAATTATTTGATGAGTTAGTTTATTCTGCTTTTGTATCCTTGCAAGGATGACAGAAATGGCTTCATATGGAGCTGAAACCATAACCCTTTGCTTCATTTTTGAAAAATTGTGTTGCTCAATGTAAGATTATTAGTTGATTATTTTTTAACTTTCAGCCCTTTAAACATGTTGTCCCACAACTTTCTGCTCTCCATTGTTTTTGATGATCTTATTGAGTTCCCCTTGTACATGATAAGATTTTACTCTTTTGTTTTTCCTGCTTTCAAGATTTTATCTTCATCTTTATAGCTTCACTAATTGAATATGATGTCTCCCCATGTGGGTCTCTTTCACTTTATCCTACTTAGAATTTGTTGAGCTTCTAGGATATGTACATTAATGTTTTTAAAAATCAAATTTGTGATGTTTCTGTCAATATTTCTTTGAATATTTTTCTTCCTTTTTCTATCTCTTCTCTCCTCCTAGTATTTTTATTATGACTGTTACTGGTGGCGAGTGGAGAAACAGCAGCAAGTCCCAGGGAGCCTCTCCCTTGTCTTCCCGCAAGAAAGATTTCGACCGACAGACCTAGGCAAGTTTTAAATCAGAGGCAAAGGGTTATTAAAAGAAGTGGAGTACAGTTGGAAGAGGCCCAAGTCGGGGACTTGAGAGTGTACCGCTTATGGCTTGGAATGTTTCTATTTTGTTTTGTTCTGTTTTTTGTTTTTGTCGTTGTTGTTGTTTGTTTTTGAGGCAGGGTCTGGCTCTGCCACCCAGGTTGGAGTGCAGTGGTGCCATCACAGCTCACTGCAACCTCAATTTCCTATGTTCAAGCCATACTCCCATACTCCCACCTCAGCCTCCCTTGTAGCTGGGACCGCACGCACGACCCATCAGGCCCAGTTAATTTTTTGTGTTTTTAGTAGAGACAGGGCCAGACGAGGGGAGGCGGGGCAAGGGGGTTAGGGTTGGGGATTCGCCATGTTTCCCTGCCTGGTCTCAAACTCCTAGGCTCAAGAGATCTGCCAGCCTTGGTCTCCCACAATGCTGAGACTACAGGCATGAGTCACTGTGCTTAACGCTTGGGGTTTTTATACATTGGCTTTCTTATGGGGGTTTGCTTCTCTTCCCGTGCTCCCTCCCTTGGGCCTTGGGGCGGGCTGTTGCTCAATTGCCACATGGCAATGGTCGGCCAGCACTTGGGAGGGTCCACACGCGCAGTGTGTTTACTGAACTGCACATGCTCACTTGGGGCGATTTTTCTTTTCTGGTCCAGCGCCCGCAGAGGAAGGTTATGTAGTTAAACGCTGCCATTTTGTTCCCTACTGCGCATGCTTAAGACCTTATCGGGGACTTGAGGTTTGCTGGCTCCAGACGTTTTCTACCTGTTCCTCTTGGTGCCAGTTGTGACCACTTGCCATTTCAGAGGGACAGTTTTATGATCTGACCATCACCCTATGACTGCCTGCCATTTCTGGGGGCCCTCTCCGGCCCTGCTCATGTCTGTCTACCTACTCTTAACTTGGTGTCCCATATTTCTCTGAGACTGCTTATTCCCGTCCTCCTAGTCTTTATTCTATTCTCTTTGTTGCTGTTGCTGCTGCTGCTGCTGCTGCTGCTGCTGCTGCCGCTGCTGCCACTCCAAGAGTGGTGGCATGCATCGTATTTAGATTTTTTTTTTACTTGTCTGAATTCACCCTATTTCAAAATTATTTTCTTCAAATAGATAGAACTTTACATGCTAAAATTACACATGTTCAAAGTATTTTTTATTTTACTTCCAAAATGCTTTATAAATTATTGTTAAACCTTAGTCTTCTGGTGCAAGCGGTTTGTGACCCCATCCCACTTTGCGACTAGCTGAGTAATGTTTTTCACTTATTATCTGCAGTCCTACATTCTGAGAAGTCTTCTGATATCCTTCAGGACTAAATTTGATATATGCCTTTCTGTTATCTCCCAACTCATGTGATTGCCTTGTGCTTTTCTTTCCAATTATTTCTTCTAATTCAGTTGAGTCCAAACCTCATAACTTCTCTCTCTTCACATCTTTCTACAGATTGGTTCTGAGGATGACAGGGTTAAGCCAAGTCAGATAAATGAGTAAATAAAAGATGCTGGAGTTTCTGAGCAGGGAAAAGAACTTCCTGACTCTTGTGAAATAAATAAAATATTCATTAGGATCCAGGCTTGCTATATGCACCAGGCATGTACAGGGAAACTCATGGTTCCTATTATTATTAATAACCATATTATAAACATGAGAGACGACCAGTCAAATAACTAGCCACTCTAAGCGTAAAAAGTTCTAAGGAACCTAACATATTGATGGAATGTCAAATCATTGCTTTTACTTCCCCTAGAGCCTGTACATTTCTGAATGTCTTCATAAATATGCTTAAATATACTTGGTTATTCAATTATTTGGTTTGGATTTGGTGATACTTATATCTGGAAAAATACCAAATGATCAAGTTCCCTTACAGGAGTATCATTATTTATTTCAATTTATGTATATCCTTTTCTCCCAGTAGGTTGAAGCTTTTTTGAAGATAAGTACTAAGTCTAACATAGCTTCCTAATGCCAAAGCCTGGTTATAGAGTCTAGCAAAAAGTCCTATCTCAATATACATAAATTTATGCTTTGCCTATACTTGTAGAGATCTAAATTGTGGCTCAGAAACATTAACTCACTTCCTGAATATCACATAACTCAAAAGTACCAGTCACCAATGTAGTTGTAGTCTCATCTTACGTAAATAATTTTTTTCTGCATTATGAAATTTTACTTTCTAACTCTGTCTGTGATGCTATAACGTTTGTGTGCAGCTTTTCTCTGCACCATAATACTGATCTCATACCCTCCATATCTAGTATGTAGTCTACAATAAATAATAACAAACGTTTCACAAGTTGAGGTCAATCAAGTTGCTTCCTTAGATGATTGCTTTAGAGATGCTTGGAGGGATGACTACTCAGTTATAAATAATTCAAAGCACCCAATATCTATTACACAACAGACAATGTGCTGGATAGGTAGTTTAAATGGATCCAATGGAATTATCTCTTCAGAAAATCTTGCTTGTTTTCATTCAATATGCGAATGCTATCTACATATTTGTGCAGCAAATAATTGATTTACAAACAAGTTATACATCATCCTTGTTGAATTTTGCCTCTTCAAATAAAAGCAAAGATAATATAGCAGACAAAATTGCCCTTATCTGTTGGTCTTTTTCTTAAAGATATATAAATTATAGTAATAAATGTTTTCCTCCTCACCATCATCTTCATTATACAGTACGTGACACCAAGAGACCCAGTGGATTAAAAGACATGTTTGTTTTCAATATTATTTGTATTTCCAGAGACAGTGAAGGATAGGTACAGAGTAGTCAATGAATGAGTAAAACATATTAATGTCACAGCACCATATTATAGTTTTTAAATTATTAAAATTCATATAATACAGTTTGATCTGAAAAAAAGAGCCCTAGATAAATTTTTATTCAAGCAGTAATAAAATAAATGTAGCATATAAGATACATCAGCCTCAGGTAAGTTAAGCAATTTGCCCAAAATTATCTAGTTTACAATTGCAGAGGGAAAGCATAGACCCAGATTTTTATGTATTTGCAAAGATTCATATAAACAATATATTTGTGGTCATTAAGTCAAATGCTGTAATTTTTTAGGGAGAATATTGAAGCCAATAAAGGATAACTGTCAGGGAAGAAACTCATTGATCTAGGAACAGAACCTAAAAGATAGAAAGTTATCCAGGAAAACAGGAAAGGTAGTTTTTCAGATAGAATAAAAAAGGATTGTGGAGATAAATTGAGACAGTAATCTAGTTTAAATCTGCAAAAATTTAGTATAAATAAAACTGCAAAATGCTTGTTTAAAGAAGAGATGAAATTCAAATAAATTATAATGAACCATTTTAATATGTTCAATTCGCTGGCAGTTAGTAGATTGACAATGTTGTGTAACACAACCACTATGAAGTGTTTCAGAAAACATTTTCAGTGCCCCAAAATAAATATTTATTGAAATCCCATTCTTCTTTAATTTAGCTCTTTATTTACAGTTTCTTTTAGCTCTTTCAACATTTTTAAGAAACTTGATACAAAGTCTTTGTGTAGTAAGCCTAATGCTTGGCCTCCTCAGGGGCAGTTTCTATTTATTTCTCCTTTTATTGGGCCATATTTTCTTCTTTCTTTGCATGCTTTATAATTTGTCTTTGAAAATTTGACATTGTAAATGTAATTTCTAACTGTAAAAATTACATGATTCTCCCTTCTTTAGATCTTTACATTTTCTTTTGTGGCTGTATTTTTTAATGACTTTTTTTTTTAATTCTCTGTATTATTTGTTGTGGGTGGTCTCTGAGGTATATGTTTCTTTATCTCATGTCTAGCTAGTATTTTCTCATAAAATTCCTTGAATCCCTGGAGTGAAAGAAAAAAAAGGAGAAAAGATAGGTTAAAAAAAGACAGATACAAAATAGCCAACCAGCTAGATGATAGATAGATAGACAGACAGCTAGCTAGATGATGGATAGACAGATAAATTTACAGATAGATAAATGCATACATACTTAGTTATATACATGTATCTCTTCTAATCATTATAAATAGACATTGTGCTGGAACACTTCTTCAATGCCTAGACAGCTCATTTGCAACTCTGTCTTAGCCTTCTCTTCCTGCTTGTGCAGAGCTTAAAGATAAATCACTTGGAAAGCTGAGGGTCCTCTCAGGTCTTTTCTGAGCATATGTATAGTCATGGGAATGGATGTTGCCTTCTAATTTCTTTGGTATGTGCATGTGCTTTTCAATTACCTAATTTCTAAAGAACAACTCTCTCCGGCTTTCAGCATGGCTATAGTTTACCTCAGTTGTAATATTTTGCACCAAGTTGCAGTGGGTTATTAATTTACCTTACAATGTTTCTAAGACTTCCCTCTGCCTAGCTCCTTTTAGGCAAAAAAAAAAAAAAAAAAAAAAAAAAAAGGCACTTTTAGGAAATTCCCAGACAGGTTGAAACAGACAAATAAACCTAATTTCTTTGGTGTCTCAAGAACTGGGGCCAGAGTACTACACAGGAAATTCAGGATGCCATCTTCAAGACTACTGCTGAAGGGAGTAGGATTAGGGCAAGTAAAATGCTGCAAATATTTTGTATAATTTTTAAGTTACCTTGTTCTTGACTCAGTGTTTACTTGCTTTCTGTAAATGGTTAACTATTTTCCAGGCTTCTGACAAAGTCAATTATCTTTTTGTTTCAATTTTTTAGTGTGTTTGTGAAAAGATGAGCACTTGGATCTGCCAATTTTACCTTTTTTTTTGGCTGACCTCATGCTCCACAATGACTTTTTGATCGGAATGCCCAGGTTATATATAATGCTCACAGTCCTTAAGCTTTACAAATAGCTGAAAAATAAACTTTTAGAAGAAAGTCTAGCTATGCAGAAATTTTGTCTATTCAGAATATATTTGTTCGAAAGCAAAAACGTGCCTGATCAACAAAGGTTTACATATTGAAGTCATTAATTATCCTGCATGCATGTGTGTGCCATTTGCATGTACACACACGTACAGACACCAGACATATTGAATATTCTGCAGTTTCTTAAGGAAGTTATTAAAATGCTGCACTCTATCTTCTGGCTTTGCCACATGCTGCATCCACTTTCCAAAGAGTTAAATTACGTTGACTCCTTTCACTTAAAAATGTCATTTCATCATTTCAAAATGGTTCCTGCAGCTTCTTTCACAACAGGTTATAAGTAGTAATAAAAAGGAAAAGATAAACAGTTCTCACTTAATAAAGTTCTGTCTTTTATACAGGAATTTAATATAATATTGAATTATGAAACTAGACTTCCATTTATGACTCATTGGCCAGAAATTGATCTCATGCTCATTCCCAATACAATCTCAAGGACTAGGGAGGCAATGTGGTTATGATGACTAGCTTTTGCCACTAATGAATTATCTAATGCACAGTCAGGAGAGATTGATTTCTTTGAAAATAACTGGGAATATGTAAGATAAATAATTTGTGGAACAGAATGGCAGATGAAAATATAATAATGCCTAACCCAGAAAGTGTTTAAGACATATGCCTTTCACAGATAAGATGGTAAAGATTACAGTTCACAGAATCCTTAGTTTTCAATTGATATGTAAATTACTTAGTATTTTTCATTGGAGAGACAGTACAATTTTGATGCAACTACATTTTTCAGAAAAAAAAAGTAAGCGTATATTTTCACTATATAGTTACTACATAACTACATGACTACATAGATATGTAGTAAATACATTCTGTAGTTGATAACTACAAGAGGAAAAACAATATGAAAGTGGTCAATTTAAGAAGAAAATAAAATAGGGGAATAAATGTGGCAAAAACAAAATTAAAATATGCAAAAATGAGTAAAATAATGAATTGTTAAAGTAATTGTAAATGGATTAGAATTGCATATCAAAAGCCACTAATTTTGGTGTTAAAATTTTTCATAATTCACAAATCTTTCAAGTTAAAAAATAATAAATTTCAATGATTGAATATATATCTAGGGAAACAAAGCTAAATTAGTTTTATAAAATTAATTTAATATTCACGTTAAAAACCTAGAAAAATAATTTCGAAAACTCAAATAATTGAGAAGAAAGTGTTAAGGACAATTAGAGCAGAAATTAATACAATGAAAATAATAAAAATATAAAAATAGACAACACACAATCCAGTTCTTCTCAAAAAATACAAATACATATTTCACTTGAATTTATTTGAGGGAAACAGTAATCTTCAAATAAAATTCCTATTTTAACAAAAAATGAGATTTTATTTCACATCCTACATGTTAATTAAAATTAGTAGCCTGAAAATACAAAGTAATGTGGGAAATTTTACTTACTATTTATGAGAGTATAAACTGAGTTAACTATTTTGGAGAGATATTTGAATCTAACACATGAAAGAGAAGATATTTAACATTCTTAATATTCATAAAATAAGAAAAAGTAACTTAAATCCTCATTAGTAACAAAGCAATACATTCTGTGTGTGCCTATATGTGTGTGTTTTCTTGTCATCAACGATGTTAAAGAATCTATATAAATTAACAGTACCATATTCCTTATATATTACTACTTTTACTTTTATGCAACATCCCTTCAAAACATTATGCTAAGTAATATAATCCAGACACAACAAATGTAATTTGTATGATCACACATGTGAGATATCTAGAATAGTCAAGTTCACAGAAACAGAATGTAGAATAAGGTGACCAGAAGCTGAGAAAAACGCAAAATGAGGAAAATTGCTTAACGCCTACAGAGCTTCTGTTTAGGTTGACTAAAAATTTTGGAAACTGATGGTAATGATGGTTGCACAATAATGTGAATATAATTAATGTCAGCATACTTAAAAATAATTGATTGGCAAGTTGTGTATTTTACCACAATTGAAAAAAATGTCACTCAATGTGAACAATTTTGGCCATTTGGATAAATTTCACAATAATAGAGACATTGCTGATTTAAATAATTGAGGAGGTGCCATATATTTCTAAAATAATATACGTATGTGTTATTTTATATACAAGAACATAAAAATACATGTATATAAGAATGGTCCCCAACTTACAATGGTTTGACATACTCCTTTTCTACTTTATTGTGGTGCGAAAGCCATATGCATTCAGTAGAAACCATGCTTTGGGTACCCATACGACCATTCTGCTTTTCACTTTCACTACAATATTCAATATACTACATGAGATTTTCAACACTTTAGGCTTTTCATTAGATTGTTTTGCCAAACTGTTGGCTAATGTAAGTGTCCATCTGTAACCATGTCAGAGTGACAATATGCCAATCAAAATAAAAGATGTGATTTTATTGTTTTCTTTAACATTTAACAATCACTATAAAAGGAAACACATTTTATTGTGAGTCAGGTGACCTAAATTTTTCTTTAGTTTGCCACCAACTGTTATGAGACAGAAGGCAAATAGCTTAACTACTTGGAGCTAAAACCCTTTCTCTAACATGAAATGCTGAACAAACATCATTGACTACTGTGGAATATACCATATTCTCCAGGTGTTTAAAGTTACATAATTATATTTATTATAAGAGAAAAAGTTAATACAGCAAAGTTTTGTGAAAATATGTACACATTTTGTATAGTTATCTTCTGAGGGTGCATATTATCAATCAGATGTACACAGAAAAATAACAAACAAAAACAGAACTCCATTTACATTACCACACTTTCGACTCACATCACTAGCCACATGTGTTTGTTTTTCAAATACTTTTGAAAAACTCAGAGACACATTAGCTTCTTTATAAGCCAGAGGGCCAAATTACATGAGGAAACTGTATGGACTCCATATGTAAAGGGGTGTTCTCTTAGTAAAAATGTGTAAGCAGCTTCCTTGGAAGCTACAGCTATGTTCTTTGTTAATAATGGAGGACTACGAATGGTTGCCATAAAAAAGAACTGCATAAAAAACAGATTGACTCAATGGCATATAAGAATAATTTATTACTGAGTTGTACACCTGAAGATCAACTAGCGTGGCTCTGTTCCATGTACGTCATTCTGAGGATTAGACTGGAGGGGCAGCAGCTACTCACGACATATTTTAAGGCAGTGGAAAAGGCTCAAGAGAGTAAGCCAAAATGCACAACTTACATATTTCTGTTAACATTCCATTGACCTAAACAAGTCACATAGCCAAGCATATTCTCCCAAGCTGACTGGTATACTCTTTGCCCCATAAGATCATGGCAAGGACATGGATTTACAATATTACCAAGGAAGCTGAAATGATTGAGTCCAATAGTTAAATCTATCGTATATGAAGAAGGGAGGGTCCAATAATTAAATCTATCATATATGAAGAAGGGATACTAGTATTATACACTTTTTTAAGATTATATTTAAGGTCCAAATCTAAAGCTTTATCAATGAACAGTTTTAGATGAAATATTGCTTCATACATAAATATTAACATGCTTCATAAAGAAAATTAATATTCATTGAGTACTTATAATGTTCTCATTAATGTAAATGACATTTATCACAGATTTGTATGCTTTCCAATAACTCTACAGGCAGGCCTGTTATTGTCTTTTTTGAGATGAGAAAATAGACAATATAATTTTAAGTGACCAATTTAGAGAAATAGAATATCTCAACATGTGTCAGGCAATGGTCTCGATTTTTTTTACATGATCTAACTCATTTAATATGTATTAAACATTTTTGAGGCAAGTGACATTATCCCCCCTCTTTGGTTCATAAATAAACTGAGGCATAGAGAAGTTAAATGCCTTCTCAAGGTTACTCAGGTAGCAAATCACTGAGTCAGGATTTAACTACAGGCAATGTGGCTACTGAATATAAGTTTGAAAACACAATGCAGAAGGTAGACTGGTCAAGATTCAAATACATAATCATCTTCCTTAAAAGCAAAGCAAAGAGCAACAAGTTGACAAGGATGTGAGGTAATTTTAATTTTGCCGTTTTTGTATGGATGAAAAGCAAATATTATGCATCATAAAGTATCTGAATCTTTTGAGGAATTAAAAAAGTTTAGAAGATGATGATTGTAAAGAAAAGCAGTCAACACAATTGGAATGATTGTACTTTTCTTTCTGTCTCTTTGTGTCAACATAATAAAATTCATGTTTGCTTTAACATTAAAAAAAAAAGAGGGACTTGTAGTTTCTTGCTCTGTTGCTCTAACAATGAGAGTGTAGGAAAGTATCAATTGCTGATCTGTGTATCCTGAGTAGGAAATCCCCCACTTCACTTGATGTCTGGGATCAGCGCCTAGTTTTGAAGCTAGACACCTGCTGTGACTGATACCTGGGGGTATGAGGTACTGATGTATTGTAGCCTATATAAGGGGTGCAGGAGTCCTAGGCAATGTCATCTGACTTCTCACAGGTTCACAATTGGACAGCATATATTTTACACACACACACACATAAAAAACACAATTTATATATGTATATATTTATAGGTTTATATATATACATATATACAGACACACATATATAGTATCATTTTGATGAACGAGTTGCCATAGGAACAAAATGTGAAATGTTACGTCAGCATGGAGGGTTCGTATTTAACCCATTCCCTGCCAGTCAAATGCTATAGTTCCCTGAATAATAATAAAAATAATAATAATAATAATAAGCTAACAGCAGCAATCTTAATGATAAAATAATAATAGTAATAACTAACGTTATACTAAGCATACTACATGAATTATGTCTTTAATAACTCAACAACTCTTTGATTTGCTATTGATATACCTCTTTCACTGATGAGAAACCTATATCTAAGAATCACATTATCAAGAACATGCAGCTAGTAGATATTGACCAAGGTCTGGATAAACAAGCTTAAGTAGCCTTGTGCATGGTAGACATAGCTGACAACAATAACCTAACTTCAGCAGACTCTAATAATGACCCTGAATGGCGGATGCACCTGAATATTGTGTGCTCAGAGTTCTCACCTAAGAAATCTGGGAGTAGCCAACCCAGAGATTCATTACTTATCTATGAGGATCATCTGAGCTCCTGGGCTTTCCTGTGAATGTGAATGTGGGAATGTGAATGGTGGGACATACAAGTGAGCCAAGCTCTTTGTTTTGGGTTAAATGAAGGTTGCCAGGTGGAGGTTGTTAGGGGAGGTTGCTAAGTGAAAATGCTGTATAAAGTGCCTGCTTTTTGCAAGCAATGGTGGTATTCTTGCCCCGTCGATTACCACTGGGCTATGTGGTTCCCCTGTCTAGTGTGCTCGCAGTGGATCTCCCTGTTTGTAAGTCTCCTGCTAATAAAACATCATGTCTCCTTTGTTAGCTCTGGGTCTTTTCTTAGGCCTCCTGAGCCTGGCATTATCCCTGTGGGAGTTAATAGGGGTCACAACAACTTTGCTATGCTATGCCTCACCCTGTAGGTGAACCATCTCTTATCTCTTGGTGTTAGCACATGATATTTCTCTCATGGTTAATTTCCTCCTTTATCTCCCATTACCTCTTTATCATGAGCGTATCTTTATCATAACACTACCTCTAATATGCATTTCAACTTACCATAAGATTGGGTTACCTGTTAATATTCCCTAGCTTCCCTGCAAGAAATAAGTTCCTTGAGAGCAGGCACTGTGTCAACACTGTAATTTCTGTGCATTATAAGTAGTGGCTTAAACCATACATGGTAAGTACATTACTACAATGGAATTACGATGGCAGCTATTACAAAAATCCTTGCCATGATCCATGTCAGTAGCATACTTGTCTCTAATTCTCATAACAGTCCTGCAAAGGAAGCATTTTTCAACATTATTTTACTACTGCTGTGATGCCCATTATTATTTATATCAGTACTTTACAAAAGAGAGTATAGAAGCTCAGAGAGGTTAAGTAACTAATTCTCATTCACAGTACTCATAATTAACAAAGCTAAACAAATTTGGTAGCTCCGACTGCTATCGAAATGGCCTTTGGATATGACTTACTAATGTCAAGTGATTTAACCATGATGCTTTTAATTTTGCTTGAATTGCTTCTGTTGCCATCCATCTGTTTTAGCCTTAAGTTGGTGCTATTGGGAGAGAGAAGCAAGAAACTCTGTTACAAGAGCCTTTGTGAAAGCAGTCTAAACTTTTATATCCTCCTGCAGTTTCCTACATTTGCATGATTATTTTGGCTCTGCTGCCCCTACTGAGTATCTCTCCCTCTCTCTTCCTAAGGTTCAAGAACAGGGGCAGATGCCCATGTGCACAGTCCATTCAGGAGTAGCACTTGGCCACCTTATTTCTGGGTAGCTTTTGTTGTGCTCATCTGTTCAGGAAGCCTGACTGTACAAGGGCTCATTTACTGGTTAATTGCATTCTCAGATCCTCTAAGAATGTCGGCACACCTGCTCTCCACTTTACTGTCTCTTTTGATCTCTCTTGAAATACTCAACTTTGATTATGTGAAAATCTTCTGTAACTGTAATACGTGCCTGGAAAGCAACTAAAACCTTCCATTGTGACTATTTTGACCTGAAAAAGAGGCTATTTTAGGGCCTGTGTGTGGTGACAAGAGAAAACAAAAGAAAAGAAAAGAAGGAATCTTATTGTCTCCATAATCCAGTTCAGGAGGTAGGATTTGATTCATCTGATGTTTGGTAAATTTTAAACAGATGTGAATTGCAGAATAAACACATCTTTAACAGGTTTTTAAACAGTGGTCTAGCATAAATTTCTATTTTCTAAGCAATTTTTATTTACTTACTTATTTTTATCTTATTAAGAAAATTTTTTAGAGACAAGGTCTTCCTCTGTGGAGGACAGTGGGGCCATCATAGCTTATTTTAACATGGAATTCCTGGGCTCAAGCAATCTCCCATCTCAGCTTCCTGAGAAGCTATGATTACAAGTGTGTGCCATCATGACCGGTTAATTTATTTTGTAGAGATGGGGTCTTGCTATTTTGCCCAGGCTGGTCTTGAACTCCTGGCCTCCCAAAGTGCTGAGATTATGGGCATAAACCACCATATCCATGCTAAGCCATAATTTATTACTACTAGGAAATTGAGGAAAACACAAATATAACTTTATTTCTAAATAAATAATACAGGCGAAAAAGAAACTAAATGGAAAAAAGTAATCATAAAGCAATCAACACGGTCTTCAGAACAATTCTATGGAGCTGAATAAACCGATGCTGGAATTGTCATCTATTTCTTTTTTTGACTTTTATCTAAACTTTTCTAACGTCACTAATTCCATTTGTATTCTCAGTTGTTCATGTCTGAGTTTTCTCACCCTATTTCACTTTTCTCCACATGCCCACTAGACAAGTATTCCTATTACAGAAAAGCATTGTATTAGTCTCCATTATACATTTTGGAAATCATTCAATGATCCCTCCATCATAGGGCTTGGTACAAAGTGCAACCTCAATAATCGTTTTAGGAACAAATGAAAAGATACTCAATTACCAAGGAGTAGGTATATACTATTTCATTTATTTATCAAGACACCTTGAATATCTATTATGCATGAGGCACTACGTTTAATGCTAAAATGGTAATTTAGGGCAATTTAAAAAGTCACCAAAGGTTGTCAAAAAGCCTTTACATTGCTATTGCTTAAATTTCTTATTACATATTCATATCCAGTTATGAAGACAATATACTTATATGTAAATACATGTTGCTTTCTAAATTACAATTAATCAATGGTGGTGACTGGAGCACACAAAATGATATTTCTGTGAGGATTGTCATCGCACTTGGCAAGTATCTCATGAAAAATATCCTTTTTATTCGTGAGGTGGTTCAGATGGGTTAGGGAAGGTAAATGTTTTATGTATACCATCTGAGCAATACTTGTAAAATGAAATAATTGTGAAAGTTTGTGTTATTCTCTTTCCTTGGCAAAGAGAGTTCAATATATTCATCAAATCATAAAATCTTAGGATTAGAAGGGATATTGGAAAGCAGTAAGTTCAATTGCTCTCTGGTATTTGAATTTCGACTACACCCATAATTTGAATACTCTGGCAACAGTCAAAACCCACTAACTTGTAATTCAGCCTGTTCTAGTTTGTCAGTTTGTTCAAGAAATTTTTATTTCTTCCCTTTATTGCTGGTTCTAACTTAACATGACATTGTTAACATATGAAGATAATGTAGATATTTCATAAGACTTTGGATATCATGGTCTTTCTAGAAGCTCTAAGATTGTGCTTCTACCTCCAAATAAATGTTAAATTTGATTCAAGTAGTTTTAAAAAGGAAATAGTTTTCTGGTTGGTAACAGACCTTTCATTGTTTAAGCTCCTTTACAGTTTACTGAAATAATGTAACCATAAATGGGAATTTACATTTTCAATTTTAGATTAACCAGATTTTTTATAAGGTGACTATCCAGAGTCATTAAAGTAATAGTTGTTATATCTCTAACATAAACACTTATTTTCCTCCCAGAGGTAATGTATCTTATTTCCCTTTGGCACATGGTTCTATCTTGTTCTTTCAGAGTTTCTAATTAGGCCATCTGTTTCAAAATTAGTCAAGCATTGGGAATGGATTTAGTTTTGTTTGTATTTGCTTGTCTGTTTTATTTTCATCAATGACATTTTCAAGATGGCTTCCTGCTTCTGGTAACCCGAGATCATTCATGGCTCTTTTGAATGAAGAGAAAGATCTTTCTCAATCACTATTCTCTTCTACAGACATCAAGTGAAATGTGGGTCACCCCATTTTTCATTCAATAAAAAAACTTTTTGCAAGAGTGTCGAAAATGTTATATGGAAACAGAAAAAGAGGCAAGAGGCTTCACATAACGTCAGCTGGGTACACAGGAAAGAACAGAGTGAATCTTAGTCATTTCTGAGAAGACAATTCTTTGACTTGTTTACAAAATAATGACCTTTTCTCCTCTTTAAATATTATGAAGTTGAAAAGTTACTTAATACGGCTATATATTTGTAACTACCCACATGCAGTGGAAAGAGGTGGAGATTGAAATTCATGATGCTGACCATTAGGGTACATTCATAGTATCTGCCTGAACTTGGTCAGGTTACTTCAACTCTTGGTTCCTCAATTTCTCTATTAGGAGAGATGAGGGGTGCATGGGTTTTCTCTGAGCTCATCTGAAGGTATCCCTCACTATCTCTCTCTCAGGGCTACTTTAATAATTATATCAGCTTATTTTTTTTAAAATGTTGCTGTCACGTTCCAACCTGAGCTGGGGTCCGAGGGCAGTTGGTGGAAGGCGGCGGGTAACTGAATGAACCCTCGAGGGACTGTAGGCAGTTGGGACATGGCTTTATTCTCCTGCCTACAGAGTCATCCGTACAGTACAATAGTGACTCAAAGCCAGATATGAGCTCACACAAACAGGTTACATTATATGGCTACGTAAATGTGATTACACAATGCATGGGGTTGTGTGCTTGCACTTCAAACCCAGTGCGTCATACTGTACCCGATGTCTACCTTGGCCTACTCCTGACTGAAGCACTGCCATTTTCCTTACAGTTGCCATCATGGAATTTTAACAGTTAAAAGCAGGAGTTCATTTTGTATATCACAATTCGAAACACATTTCATGTGTTTTTCCAGTGTATATAAGAAGGGCCAGTGTCTTCTTGGCATCCAGGGAAAGACTAGGCTTTTCTGCCCACTTAGCTAGTATTAAAACTATAATAAAGACTTTTTGTGAAAGTGGTCACTAGATTCATTGTTGGAGGCTTATGAAATAAAAGGCCTGTAAAGCATGACCATTTGCTATTTTTTATCTTCATTTCTTCTTTTTTCCTCAGACAATGAACATCACAAAACCTTTCTGCTGGAAGAGTTAGTTCTGGTCATTGTGATACCCGGGCTGTCATTTGCTTTAAAACCTGGATTGGTTAGAATGAATAGATTTGTCTTTGCCAATGAAACAAATGTTAACCTTTAAAAAGCCTTTTCAGCTATAGGCTTTTCATAGAATAAGCTACCTCTGTCAGGAATTCTTCTCTCACTACCACATATTCCAGTATTTTCTCTAGTCACAGGCTCTCCACTTTGTAGATATAGGTATGCCCACTTCTCAAAATTTCACTAGTGAAACATTTTAGTTAATTTGCAGAGGGATTTTTATAAGCAAGTCCTAAGAAAATGAAAACATTTTAGTCATACACAAAGGTAGACAAAAAGGCTCAGAGAAAACATGTATTTCTCTCCCAGTTTTGGTAGTTAAGAATATTTTGCCAATCCAAGGCATATTTTGCTTCTTATTTCTGGAAAGAATGTACTTTTCTATTCCTTAGCCCTTTGAGGCTTGTTATAAGAAAAGGAAAGACATAAAATGGCAGGAAATTTGTACTGGATGCTGTCAGGCTAATCTAATAATAATATACTTCCGAAAGGGAATGGTGCTGGTAATAAAACTACATGCATTTTTCAAATGTGAATTCACCCTTTTTGTATACTGTAAAGGTGATGTTACTGCAGGTAAATTATATCCCAATAACCTATTTTAAAATAGTTAAATAAGGAAGAATAGAGGCAGCAATGAGTGGTACCAAGGGTTTATGTAGGTGAGAAGACAGTGCATTTAATTGCATTTACTTGAGTAGTGCCCTATTATGTCCATAGTTGACATGCTCTTTGGGCCACCATTTCCTCTTGAAACTACTAAGACAGGCAGCTCTCCTCAGATGTAACCTGGCAGTACCTTAGCTATACTGGGGCTTTCTCCTCCAGAACTTCTTTGATACTGTAGTTTTGGACACACACAGGCTCTCAGTGAGCACTGCAGCACTCACTAATCTGGACACACAGAAAATTTAACAACTTATTTGACAACCCTGGACCAAAAAAGGGATGAGAGCTATCGAACCAATGCATGTCACTTCCATCTCTCAGGAGGACAATTTTGAAGCTCATACTACTCATTCTCATTTATCCTCCAAGGCTCTAGGGAAATGTGATCCCCAATGGCCAAAAGCACTACACATCTCCACAAAGCTCATTATAAAATGGCTTTTCTTCCTTCCTACCTCACCCTGTCCAGTCACCTACTCTCTTTCCCTGGCATAGGTTTCTCACATCAACAATGTTTCTGAAAGCTCTGACTCACGTTCTGCTTCCTGAGGATGAACCCAGTCTATGGCAGAACGAGAAGGCTATTAACATGCGTTGCAAGCTGATTACATCTTCATATGTTTTTAAAATTTGTATACATTAATTAATCAATTCCTACAGTGTTATGGGGGTAATATTATTCCTTCTTATCAAACTTAGCAATTGAAACTTAAAGAGGAAAACACTTATCAAGGGCTAAGTAATATGTTCTTTTGACTCTAAGCTCAGTTTTTTTCCCACAAAAAGCTCACTTTTTTCACAAAAGTTAGTTAATTGTTTCCTATGAATGTAGACCTTTTACTCAGTCATTAAGTTGCTCTTAACCTGACAATTAAATCTCTTTCTTAAAAGAAAAACAGAAGGTATTCCTAGTAGGCATTAATTTCTAAAAGTGATTAAATGAATTACCCCCTCTCTCAGATAAAATTCAGCATGCATAATTGTCTCACAAGTTTCCATATTGGTGGGACTGGTTTAAATTTGTTATTACTCCCAATAGCCCTGGCAACTTGCCTTAATACAGATTAAGGTATGTATCCTTGGTTAGATTCCTACTTTTGGCTTATCACTGAGCAATATTAATAATATATATCAGCAGACAGCTTAATAGCTTATAATAATGTTAAAATCCCAATTAATATATAAAGCATACTAAGACTGAGAGAAGTTAAGTAATTTATTGAAGGCCACCATTGCTAATAAGTTGCAGAATGAGAAATCAATACCATATCTCTCTTGCCCAAATTCTGTGTTCTTTCTAAGCTTTGAAAATTGACTTAATTTGAATCAACTATGACAGCACTTAGAGTTGACTGTTAGGGAAGCTATCCTCAATACAGAAAAAAATATATATATATATTTATATATATACTGTAATATTATAAAAGGTAAGAACTTGCAATAACAATATTCTAAATTTGGGATTCTAAAATAAATTTAACCCATTATATTTATTTCCAAATTATCTTATTTCGGGTTTGTTCATTAGCATTGCAAAATGAAACTACTTGTGATTCACATAAAAACCTTATTGTAGCCAAAGATATCCCTGTTTGGAGTTTATAAAAGTAATAATGAGAGTTAGGGTTTATCTTTCCTTACTCAATAAGTGGGTCACTTAATAGCCTCCTCAAACTTCTACATTATTTTAGGATTTCAAAAACTTCTGAGTAATAATTTGAGTCTCATAATAATCCTGTGTTGCTGTTGATTATTATTGCCATTTTACAAATGAAGAAACGGATCCTCAAAGAATATGAACAGATTTAAGCATTAAAACTTTGGTTCAGTTTATTCAAAATAACAATGGTATTAATTACCTTCATACGTTGAATATTAGAAAATGGTCAGTTAGTATATTACCTGTTACTGATGTAGGCATGGCTGGCTTTTTTATCTATGGCAAATTATTTTATTTCTAGTGCCATTTAACTGTCATAGATAGATGGGTTTTCACCCGCACAGTGCAAAAGGGAAAGGTGTCAGAATTGTGGATGACGATAAGAATTTTTAAAAATGCAAATGCTTGGGATCCGAAGGGAAATAGCTAGTGTATGTAATTTACAAGTGTCTAATCTAACAGGTTGAAAAGGCTCAATTGCACTTAGTCAAATAGGCAAAAGTGTAATGGTTACATGAAGATAAATTATAGTATTAGGGGAAAGGGGCATATTCCAACTTTTCTGTTATAAGAAAACAGAATATCAGGCTACTAGCCAGGCAGACTTGATGTCAGTTCCAAGAGTATCATTCTAATTATGATCATCGTCAATAATTAAACACTTATTTTGAATTAGGTAAATCACTGAGCAATTGTATATATCTGACACATTAAGGCTCATAGACACCTATATATTTATGTTTATCATAGGATATGTTTTGTACTTTCAATGTAATGGACTCCCTGAGGTAAGTAATTCTTGTTATCATCATCAAACCCTATGTAAGTCAATAGAAGCTAAGAATTACCATGGGACGTTTCAAGTTTATTCAGTTTCTAAAAGGCAAACCAAGACTCAAAACTATGATCTTAACTGTATACCATGCTTCCAATAGATGAAGAGAACTAGAGAATTCCATTATAAACAAAAGCAGCAGCACCCTAACCTTGAAGACTGGGTCTTTATGATTCAGGTACACCGTGGGTTATGTAATTAATTGCACAATTGTGGTATCCTGTCTCACATTAGAATACTAGATACTGCACCTAAGATAATGAGACCAAGTCCAGATCCACCTCTCTTAAATTCACTCACTCCCAACATGAAACAATACAGATGGAATTACTAAAATATTCTTTGCATTTGTCACGATTCCCTTAGAATTTAATATGACTAAAATTGTGGAGCAGAGAATTATTATCTACACTCTAGTAAACCTGAGTGAACCAATTGCTCTAAATATGATAGGCTTTCAAATAGTGAAGAAGTATAGCAATTTCTCTGGTTATTCTCTAAGACTCTCAATTGAGTAGGCAAAGTGAGGAATTAAAGCTTGGGCTATTTAGCCTCTTTTTTATAATATTCATTAAGATTTTAAGTGCCTATGATAGATTTCTTTGTTAGCATTTTTCATTATCTTTTCTTTACGGTCATTCTTCATTTAGTGTTTAATCTATGTGACAGCACTTGAAGCTAAGGTAATTTGAATTAAATTTTCAAGCAAGATCTTTGTGTGTGTGTGTGTGTGTGTGTGTGTGTGTGTGAATTCCTTTCAACTTGTTTTATTATGATCAAGATATTTTACATCCACTCTATGCCTTTATCCACTAATTTACTGAGTTTATCGAAAAAGCAATCAAGTTTGTCTGGCATAACATGTTCTTTGTAAATTTAGCATGGCCCCAGAGAATGTAATCTGCTATTTATTAACAAAGCAGGCAACAGAAGCACAGGCTTTTTTTTTTTTTTTTTTTTTTGAAATGGAGCAGATTTAGAAGGGACTATATCCCAGAGGTAAAATCAAGGGCCTTGAAGTGTCATAGATTTAGCATCTGAAATTCTGAAAGGTGGTCATAGCTGAAGCTCACAGTCAGATCCCAAGCTCGAAGTCAGCCTTGTTGGAACTCTAGGGGACCAGAAAGGGCCTGCCATCTGTCACACATTTTACATATTAACCTTTTAATTGGCTTCATCGTATTTTTACCCCCTGGAATTGTTTAGCTCAATTTCCTCTAATAAACAAAACAAAACAAAACAAAACAAAAACCTCATTTTGTTAAATGAATTTTTTAAATCCTCCTATTTTTTCTTTGTTTTCATTAGTGTAAGGAGTAACATAATTAAATAAATGCACAAATAAAATGTCTTAAATTCCTAGTAAAACAAGAAGGTTTACATGTAGATTAAATGAATGGGTAATATGAAAAAGCCTGTAAAATTAAGCACCATGTCCCTAATTTTAGCCTATAGAGAGATTATTTGTTTAAAATGCAAAATTTTGGATTCCATTCACATAGATTCTGATTCAGCAGATTAAGAAATGGAAATATGCCCAAAAAACTTTGGTGAATCTGATGAAGGTGACCCATTCCTACACTTTTCGAAAAATTTTTTAAAAAGTTATAAAGTACTATTGAATTGGAAAAAAATGATGTTAATCAATTAATTTTAATTTAAAATTGCCAATTCTAAATATATCTATTATACCCACTTAGATACACACACACAGAAACACACACACACACATTGACCATATGTTGCTTCCTGCTGTGGGAGTATAATCGTTAACATTTTTAAGGAGTCTTGGAGCTTTGGGATACCCTATTACAGGTGCGGCATGCCTGAAAGTGATGTCTAGTATTTTCATTGTCCTTCTTTTGTCTAGAGCCTAGTCATATGGCTCCAACCTAATTACAGTGGAAAAATTGGATATATAATCTTCCTCTGAGCCTGCGAAGAAGATTGGTGAATAATTTGTCCCCGTTTCTACCAACATCCTGAAATAAACTAGATCCAAATATTTCTATAATTAAGATCCAGTTCACACTGAGTATAAAAGAAAATATAGAATGACTATGCAATCATGAAATACTGGGTCTTGTAATACTCTATTTGTAATAGAGTAATATCTTGTCAGATATCAGCATTTTAATAATGGGATTCTATTCCTATACTCAGGAGCCCAAGTGGGGAAAATAATTAATATGAAAATTAAAAAACAAAAAGCTGAAAAAAATACAAATCCGTTGACTAAAGATATTATTTCAGAAAAAAGACATAATTATATATCCATTTAAAGTAGGTAACTTGACTAAGTTCAATTTTGTATTTTATGTTTCAAATGTTTAGGTTACTATGGAAATGATCAAAAGCTTATGTTCATATAACAAAAAAGAGTTCAATTGCATAAACTCTTTAAGGTAGTTTGAACTCCATAAAGTGATATGTATCTTCCAGTGGAGAGTTAGAAGATAATGAAATAGACCATGCATCTATTACTTTTACATTACACCTAGAGGTAACATTGTATAATTTAAAAAATAATGAATTTCAGGTTACAGCTTCAATATGTCAAGAGTTCCCATCTTTACAACAACAACAAAAAATTAGACAAGCTGAAAATTGACTTTTCTCGGACACACCAGAGAAGTAAGTTCTCAGGAAGAACTGCCACAGTGTAATCTGGAGAAACAAACATAGCCAGAGAGATACTGTGATCCACTTACCAGGGGTAGAAGCTGCTAGGTCCACAAACTACTAGCAACAATTCCTTTTTAATGTCAACGAATTGCTAGAGTGAAGGGTGAACTAGTCTGAAAGGGAGAGTCTCCCGGGGCTGTGTGGGTGGGCAGTCTTAGGAGGGCCTCCATACCTTCCTGCGCTCTATCACCAGAAACTTCACCAGTGGATAATTCACAAGAACTCCCTACTGGCTCTAAAAACAAAAGAGGAACAGTAATCACTGTGAAAATACACTAATAACCTTCTCCTTAACAAATGCATACTCTCCAGAAGAAAGTTCTCTTTCATAAAATCACCCAACCTAGGAGAAAGGAATCCCACTCCAACCCCTTCCAGCCTTGCTGTCTTACCTAAGGAAAGGGGCAAAGTCACAGTCAACAGGTTCTTAGTTTCAGAGATAACTGATAGAGAATGCTACAATCAGAGAAAGGGGTAGATAATGGGTGCAAAACAAAGAAGCCACACCTCTAAAGAGAAACATGTGAAGGTCTCCCTGGAGACACAGGTCCACTAAAAGCTTGAGATGTAATCAGAAGATTGTGGAATACTCTCCCACTCCCACATATTATTACTTCTACACTCATAGGACTCCAATATGATTATGGTGGATTATAGATGAAAAAGCTTCAAGCTACAGACTATCTCTCAGGTGGAGGAGGACTTAGGAAACTCCAAAGGCATCAGGGAAAACAAAAAAGAAAGGAAGGAAGCAAAGAAAGGAGAAGGAAGAGAAAAATATGTGAAGAAAATAAAAACTTATGAAAATTTGAATCCTCTGACAATTATAGCTACATCAAACTTGAATTACAGTGCAATTCCTTATGGTCTATTCTTTTAATCTATATCTCTTCTTTCACCAGTACCACACTGTCTTACTCCATAAGTCTTGTGGTGGTGTAATATGGATTTTCCAACTTAATCTTAAGCAATAATCAATACAAATTTGTTGTATTTTGCCTTCTCATATAAATTTTTGAATTATTTAGTAAATGTCTACAAAATTACTTGCTGGTATTTTAATTTGGATTGCATTGAATCCACACATCTATTGGGGGAAAATTGACATCTTAACAGTACTGTGTCTTCCAATGCATGAACATGGGATATTGATCCATTTACTTAGAATATACTTGGTTTCTTTCATCAGAGTCGTATATTTTTCCTCATATAGATTATGTTACATATTTTGTCATACTTAAGTATTTCTGTCTTAAAAATTGAATTCTAATTATTTATTGCTAATGTACAGGAAAACAATTGACATTTACTTATTGATTTTTCCATCTTGCAACCTTGCTATTACTCACTTAGTTGCAGGAGGTACTTCTAGAATGTTTGGCTTTTTACTGAGACAATCATACCAACTGTGAATGAAGACAATTTTATTTATTTATTTTTTCATCTTCTTTCTCTAACTATGATTTTCCATCTCTAGCTAATTTCTAGTACAATGTTTTATAGCATTGGGGAGTGAGGGCATTCTTGCATATCTGGAATAAATTCTACTTAATTGTAGCAGATAATTCTTTTGTATACATATTTGGATTTTAGTTGCTAATTTTTTAAAAAAAATTATATCTATGTTCTTGAGAGTTATTTATCTGTAGTTTTCTTTTCTTATTGTGTCTTTATCTTGTTTTGGTATTAGGCAATGCTGGACACACACTGCAGGAAATGTTCCCTCTTGGCATTGTATTTCCTTAAATGTTTTGCTGAATTAGTGAAAACATCTGAGCTTGGTACTGCTTTTTTTTATGAAGGATAATAGAAGTTTTGAGCCACTTTTTTATTAAGGGACCAAGGCAAGTTTAAGAGCGAGAGTGAAGGTTTATTGAAAAGCTTTAGGCAGAAGTGAAAGAAAGGAAGTAAAATACACTTGGAAGAGGGCCAAGTGGGCAGCTTGAAATATCAAGTGCCGAGTCCATTTTCTTAATAGATAGTGACTATTTGGGTTATCTGTATCTCCATTGTGTGAGTTTTGAAGATTGTCTCAAGAATTTGAACCATTTCATCTAAATTATAAAATACGTGGGCAAAGAGTCATTCATAGAATTTCTTTACCCTTTTAACATCTAAGAAATCACAAGTGATGAGACCTCTTATTTTAATATTAGTGATTAGGCTTTTTCTCTCTTTTTGTTGTCGCTAGCTTGGGTAGAGATTTACCTTGTTTTTTAAAGCTATTCTTCAGGATGAAGAACCCAGTATTCATTTGGAAAAATAAATGATTCTAGGACTGATACAGGAAATGTACCTGTGGGCCTGGATTATCTTGTTAAGCTAAAAGTTAGGAAGTGCTTAAAAAACAAAACAGAAATAAACAAGAAAATTTTGGTTACATCAAAGGGACACAGGAACACACTAGAAGAGCACCCAATGATCAGAGACAGAATAATTAAGCAACAACATAAAAAAGATAACATCAGATTGCAATTCAAAGTATAAAATAAATCTATATGTCTATGTTGAGATAAATAAGGTGTCGAGTGAATAAATAAAGGAAGGGAAGGGGAGAAGAGACAAATCATGCAGAAGAATTTAAAATAACTTGGAGAAACACCAGATCCTCAAGGAAGAGGACCATAATTCCTCACTGCTTAAGCGTGTTGCACATCATGCCTTCCTTCCAGTGAACAGGTGGAAATGGGGATAAAAGAGTAACTTGATAAATGAAGAAGCCTCACAAACACTATATCAACCAGGTGGTGATGTCAACATCAACAATGTTAAATCATGGTAATAGTATGTACCTTTGACATGATGCAGTGCAAATGGAATGTTACTTCTGTTGTCTTCCTCCACAAAACCTCCATTCCCAGTCTAACCATAAGAAAAATATCAGGCAAACCCCAGTTGGAAGACATTCTAAAAGATAATGACCAGTACTCAAACAGTTTAAAGTCATCAAAGCAAGGAAAGTCTGCAAAAGTATCACAGTGAAGAAGTACCCAATAAGACATGAAGACTAAATGAAATGTGGTATCCTAAATGGGATTCTAGGACAGAAAAAATGACATTTAGTAAAAACTAAGGAAATCTTTACAAAATATGGGCCTTTATAATTTATATGGATGTACTTATTAATTATGAAAAATATACCATAGTAATGTACAGCATTAATAACAATGGAATTTGGGTGTGGAAATGTGGTTACCGGTTGAATTAGAGAGAGAAAGAGAAAGAGAGAGCATTAATACAAAATGCCCTAAAAGGTTAGAAAAAAAAATAGTTACAGCAAATTGTGTACCCTCTCTATAGCATCTTCACATTTCTGTAAATCTAGACCTATTCTGAACCTGATCTTAGCCAAAAGGCTGAGAAGCAATCTAGATCTTTTCTGAAAATAAACTGTATTAAAATGAACTTGGCTTATTTTATTTCATTCTCTCTAGGGCATTTATAACATACTTTCTGCAACTAATTTTTTCCAGCCTTCTAGGACATTTCTTACTAGTGTTCTCTCTCTCTCTCTTTCTCTCTCTCTCTTACACATTTTTACCCTCTAATTCAACCTGCAAATACCCCCTCGAAGGCATACAGATAACTTTAAAAATCTCAGAATGACGCTAGAACTTAAAATTTGGTTCTTAGCCACTGCCCAATGTTTCCCAGTGGTTCTTGGGAGTTCCTCCTACAGAGAAAGGTAAGAAAGATGAGCACATATAAGAACATAATCACAGCTAATTGTCCCTTACATACAGTTCTTCTGTCACTGATGTTCTGCAATAGCTCATTAATACCCAAAGGGGCAGGGTCCATTGTGAACCAATGGAAGCCATCATCAAAAGTTCCTGTTACACTACCCAAGCAGTATTCAAAGCTCATCTGTGTTCTTGAGAATTGATTCTTCATAGAATTCTGCCTGACTCTCAGATGGCCAACTTAATGTTAAGAAAGGAGATCAGATGATTGTTCTCTTTGCTGTACTTTCCCCTGTGGTCATTTGAAAACAAACATCAAAAAAGTGTTACTTCTCAAAAGGATATTGGTTTTCTACAACTCTGTACATGTAAGCCAGCTCACAGGCCACGCTTCTGTGAATATTTGGCATTTTATATTAAACTTAGCACTTCTAGACCCCAAAAGCCTTCCAAGATTCAAAATCTGGCTAGATAATACATTGAGGTCTCAATATCCTTACCTGGAAAATGAGATACTATGAGTGTTTACGTGGAATAACTGAGCTAATTTATGTAAATGGGTTACGCTTGTACTAAGCACTTTATGAGAATGTAATATTAGGTTAGTGCAAAAGTAATCGTGGTTTTGGATCATGAATTTTAAATCATTATAACTAGGCTCAAACTCATCTTTATTAATCAAAATAGGAACCATTACAACCAACACATTTTTGCCAATGAGAAATAAGTTTGTTTATTCCTGTATAGCCCGTGCAAAACGTTCTCAAGATGCTTAAAGAGGTGTTAGTCGGTTGGTGAGAGGTCAGGTGAATATGGCAGATGAGGCAAAACTTCATAGCCCAATTCATTCAACTTTTGAAGCATCGATTTTGCAATGCAAAGTCAGGCATTGTCATGAAAAATTGCACCCTTTCTGTTGACCAATGCCAGCTGCAGGCATTGCAATTTTTGGTGCATCTTATCGATTTGCTGAACATACTTCTCAGATGTAATGGTTTCACGGGGATTCAGAAAGCTGTAGTGGATCAGAGCAGCAGCAGACCACCAAACAGTGACCATGACCTTTTTTTGACGCAGGTTTGACTTTGGGAAGTGCTTTGGAGCTGCATCTGGGTCCAACCACTGAGATTTTTATTGCCAATTGTCAAATAGAACCCACTTTTCATCACACATCACAATCCAATGGAGAAATGGTTCCTTGTTGTTGCGTAGAATAAGAGAAGACACTTCAAAACGATGATTTTTTTTTTTTCTTGCCCAGGTCATGAGACACCCACTTATCAAACTTTTTCACCTTTCCAATTTGCTTCAAATGCTGAATGACCTTAGAATGGTTGACCTTGAGTTATTCAGCAAATTCTCGTGTAGTTGTAAGAGGATCAGCTTGAGTGATTCCTCTCAATTGGTCCTTGTCAACTTCCGATGGCCAGCCACTATGCGCCTCATCTTCAAGGCTCTTGTCTCCTTTCCAAAACTTCTTGAACAACCTCTACACTGTACATTCGTTAGCAGTTCCTGGGCCACATGCGTTATTTATGTTGCGAGTTGTCTCAGCTGCTTTACAACCCATTTTGAATAGGAATAAGAAAATCGCTAGAGTTTGCTTTTTGTCTAACATCATTCCCATAGTCTAAAATAAATATCAAGTAATAAGTCATTAACAAAAAAACATAAAGGTTCATTAAAATGATGTATAACATAACCACATATATTTAAGAATGTATTCCAATATAAAACGGCAAATTCCAACAATGCAAAAACCACAATTACGTTTGCACCAACCTAATAGCTATCAGTTTTCAAATAACTTGACACAATTGCTCATGCTTCTGTGTTATCCTGGCCAAACATCTTCTATTCCAGATTCTGCCCAAATTCTGCTACTCATCTCTCCATATGTAAGTATGGAGGGACTGTGGTATTTGGTTTATATGACATTCAAAATTGAAATCACTTACTCAGATATTTAGTTGGAAGTTAACCTAATTTTTCGAACATCAGTTACAGGTCTTTTAGGCAGAGCCATAGTGGTGTGTCTGAATGCCACAGTTGCAGAGGTCATGCGTTGAAGATTGTTTATTACTACAGTAATATCTAGTAAAAGTGGCTTACAAATAAAAACTTTAATTAGTTTTTTCAGTCTTCCTATGCTTTTGCAGTTCCTATATATCCCCACAACCCTTTATAATATATTAGCTTCTTTCTCTTTCTTTCTTTCTTTCTTTCTTTCTTTCTTTCTTTCTTTCTTTCTTTCTTTCTTTCCTTTATCTCTCTCTCTCTCTCTCTCTTTCTCTCTCTTTCTTTTATCTTCTTTCTTTCTTTGAGATGGAGTCTCTCTGTCCTGCCAGGCTGGGTGTGACGTGATCTTGCCTCACTGCAACCTCTGTATCCCGGGTTCAAGTGATTTTCTTGCCTCAGCCTCTCAAGTAGCTGGGATTACAGGAGCGCACAACATACCCAGCTAATTTTTATATTTTGTGTAGAGATGGGGTTTCACCATGTTGGCCAGGCTGGTCTCAGACTCCTGACCCCAGGGGATCTGCCTACCTGGGCCTCCCAAAGTGCTGGGATTATACTTGTGAGCCACTGTGCCCAGCAGCTTTTATTTTTCATATTTTATTTTAATACTTGAAATATTTCCACAATGTCCTTAGAAATTCCCCAGGAAAAAAAGCACAACACAACTTATTTGTATTACTAGTTACGCAAATCTAAAAACATTTACACATTTTGAGACAACAATGTGATAAAGCTTAAAAGATCATAAAGGCCTACTTGTATATCAAATAATTCAATTCAGCAGAACTTGTCTATCCATAGGTAGGTATAGAACCACGGAAAGTATATACGGTGGTTATATACTGTGTTCGAGTTAATATGGCATAGGCAAATATACCTAGTAGGGAGAAAAAGACCTTTATATCATCCACTGCACTGAGGTTATAGTAATACAATGGCCCCATATCAAGAGAAAATTTTAAGCTATATAAATGTCAGGTTACAAAATACGTGATTTGGATCAATCTTCCAGCTCTGTTTTTCACAAGGGGTATTTCATTTGAAAAAGTGTTGTGTGTGTGTGTTTCTGTGTGCGAGCGTGCACTCAACTATCCAGACATGTGTAAATATGTAAATTTAACTTTATGTATTTAAATGCATATTTTTGTGAGATCACAAATTGATAATGAGAAAAAATACGATACAATTGAAAATCCCCTTATGATACAATAAAAAAGTAGCATAAGGGAGAGCTCTGCAGTAATAGAATAGTTCTGTATCTTGATTCCATCTCTGCTTACTTAAATCTACATGTAATAAAATGGCATGTTATACATATAGAGCGTACCAATGTCAAGCTTCTGGGTTTGATATTGTACTATTGTCCTATAAGCTGTTACCTGGGACAGACAGTAAAGGGTGCACAGAACTTTTGTGTACAAATTTTGCAACATCTTGGGAATCTGTAATTATCTCAAAATACAAAGCTTAAAACTATATGAGCTATAATTCTGTGTATTCTTATATAATGCAAGACACAAAGGTATTATGCTAAACCTCAAGAAAAAGAAAAAAGAAAACTTTATCATATTTCTTTTCTATATTTATATTTTAAATTGGTGTATTTTCTTGAATTTCTCCAGATTTTGAAATTTTCTTCTGATAAAGCTTAGGTATATCTGCACATCTAACTTGAGTTAAGTCCCAAATAATTTTCCAAGAATATTCTATTAAAAGAACTGAGTAATTGCTGTCTATCTAGAGTAAAGAAAGGAAAGAATCACACTATTGAAACATGTATCAGAACTCTATAATTTGCATCCAGGATTATTCTTTCTCTCTTTTATGTTTTTATCTCTTTATCTCTTACCCTTTAATCTTTATCTGAGTAACACCTGTATTCTTTTTTTATTCTTTCCTCTCTTTCTTTTATCTTTCTTTTATCTTGATCTCTGTCTCTTTTAACATTTTCATTCTATATACAAATATTTTTAAATCACTATTATTTTTACTTCTACTACCACCATGGCTGCTGCTACTACTTTTAAGTAATTTAGATATGAGGACATTTAAAATGAATATAATTATGATTTTTTGCTTGGGAAAGGCATATTTTATAAATGAAACAATCTGTAAATTTTTATGAGTTTTCAGTCATGAAAAAAATGGAAAGTGTTATTGCACATAATTGAATCCAAAATTGCAGGTAGAAGAAAACTGTTTTCAATTTTCTACGTATTATACTATCATTAAAAACGTTATTGTATTTATGTTTAAATACTATGAGAGTAACACAATAGTGCATAGTTTGGTTGGATAAGTATTTGTTTAATAAAACAATAAAAATAATTTAAAATGTTTAAAATTAATTGAGCTTATCAGTTGTGTGTAGTTATCTAGCCTTCTTACCCTACTTTGGGAATAGCAGTAGTCATCTAAAAGTTATATTTGTAATCTTTTAGAAGTTTAAGACTAAGATACCATACTTTTATGAGTAAATAATGTTTTGTATTTTATTGTCTTTTTCATCATTCATCTTCTCCAATAATTATTTTAATATATTGCATCATTATTTCTTTATCTAGTTTACAGATATCTAAAGCTCTAAGTAATTAAGAACAGTCCTCAAAGACAAAAAGCTGCATCACATCAAGCTTAGATTTGTATCTTCTCACTTTACTGCTGAGCATTTTGGGCTGAGCCATGATACGGAATATTCCAAATAAGATAGAAGATATTTCTTTAGTTAAAATGGTAAACATCTGTAGAAAAAAGACCAAACAAATCATTTAAACTTTCAACTGACAAGCTGGTAAACATCCTGAATTAGGTTTATATCAAATGCATCATGAGACAATTATTTGTCCTTTCATCTGAATTCAGAAAGAGTTCTCTATCACCTGCTACTTTGCATGGATGAGTGACTTCCAAAGAATATACTGTATCATTCACACACAGCACTTTTTATAGGCTGCCTGAGCTATTCAGCGCTCTAATGATTTTAGACCAAATGAAAAACAGACATAACAACATTAGAGACAGATGTTTTTCTATAAGATCCTTTGATTAAATCAAAGAAAATGGTATTATGCTTAAAAAAAATTAACTTGACTTATTTTTTGAAAGAAATCCCACTCTAATACCAAATTACTTTTGTCATTTCCAGTGAACTCTCTAGTACCGGTCATGTCACTGTAACTGCATTACTCTTGGTCTCTATTATGTTACACAAAGGATTCAAATCCAGTTATTTTATGTTAGTCTAATTATTAAAGTTAGGTGGACATCATGTAACATTATAATGCATTTTATGTATATCAGTACAAAGGAATGATATAAAGCAGCAACTGAGGAGATACATATATTTGAGAATACTACTCCAAATGTTGTATTCTCAAAGGCAGCCACAAAGGTTTTCAAATAAATACAATATAAAATGAGTACCCTTCGTGGAGTTGTAGGCACTGGAGTGGTACAGATCATGTGGAACATTAGGGAAATAAAAAACACACACTGACTGATTTTAAACAGTTCTCCCTCTTTCCAGAATTAACTCAAATCCCAGAGCACACACACAAAGATACGTGTGGTTTTTTTTTTTTTTTTTCTCAATATATGCAGTGTGTAGTCTTATGAGCCAATGGGCTTTTTGAGAAATATCAAAGGGGCTATTATCTTCCTGAGTTTAAGTGCTATCAATAAAATCATCTCTACTAACATGACAGAAAAGAGAAAGAGAAAGAGAGAAAGAAAGGAAAACAAACCAACAGACAAAAAAACAACAAAGGCCGGCTCTCCCAAAGTCAAACTTAGAGTCAAATATGTTTGAATATCTTTTCTGTTAGAGCTACAACCGACCCCATGTGTCTCCTTACAACTTTAGTTACTCCAAAATTGTAGAGTGAAATTTTACACATCACAATTCAAAAGTGGAAAAAAAAAGTGATAATCGCTCTCATCTTGCTCATTTCCTTGTCTATTTTCTAATCACAGATGACAGGAAAGGTGCAGACATATGTAAAATTTAAAATTGCCGTTTATTTTGGCTCTTCAAATTTACTCTGTTTCTTTTTTATTCCTTCTTAAGCCATTTATGTATTTTTCAATTTTTAAAACATTATTTATTCACTCACGTATTTACATCACTATTGTCGCAAATGTAATTATTTACTCTCTGGTTATAATCCAATACTTTTGCTATTTATTTTATTGTTCATTGCCCCCTCCAACCCCCTGTGCTTATTGGAAACACTTTCAAGTTAGTGCTTGTGTCCTATTCATGTATCGTACGTTTAGTAAAGCATTTTAGTTTCTGGCAATACAAGAAAATCCAGGATCAAGCTCAGTGTGTGGTTTCTCTGGCCAAACTTCAGAATCAATGTTTCTGCAAGGGGTTTTCCCTTTTTTTTCTTTTATTAGAGGGTGGTATTTAGAAGCCATGATCTGGGTACTAAGTATGCTCATTGGCATTGCTGTATTACTGCCTCTAGGCTCCCTAAGAGAACAGAGTTACAAAAAATATGTATGTTCACTAATAAATATATATACACATATATTCATATTTGTTTTTATCTATGTATCTACAAAAATAAATCATTTTAGACTGATAGATCTGATTCTATTCCAGCACCACAGAATTTATTGTAACATTCTCTTTACTCACTTGTCAGGTCTTTTCTCTGACAGTGAGAAATTCAGCACTCAGTAACTACACTGTATTTACTTATTTTTTTAACGTCAGGATAAATGTAGTTACTTCATTATTGCTAAATATTACCCCTTTGATAAATAAACACAGAAGTATATCAGGGTTATGTGCAGTTCCTTTTGCTGTTGGCCTTCTATATTTTGACAAAACATTCTTTTCTGAAATTATTTAGGCTACGTCCTATCTTTAATACCTCTTTCAAAGTGCCATTTATTATTAATACAGTTAGATACATTTGTCACAATGTGCATTACACCCTGGGTTATCCCTAATATCTTGGTTGACTTTTTTTTTTTTTTTTTTTTTTTTAGCTTGAGGAGCATTTTCTGGAGACTGAGGGAGGGATAAATTTTCTGCATAAACTAACATGTGATCTGAAAATTGAGACAGTTTTCATGAGTATTTTGCGATTTGTCTGTTTTGTCTTTGTCTTTTCTTTCTTTTTTCTAGCCATCTTGCACTTGGTAGGATATCCAGTGTGATATGGAAAAGAAAAAGTGAGAAAATTGTTTAGTCTTTTTACTAGATTTAGAAGAAAAGCAGCCAGTCTGTCACCATTAAATATGAAGTTTGTTACAGATGCCCTTTGTTGGGATTCTCCTATTTTTATGTGCTTCGTAACCTTCTTTGCTTTACTGTTGTACATTTGGTATAGGGCAAATGGTACTAAGTACATAGTGTTATTTTCAAAATCTTTATTAGCACATTTTTCCTCTGCTTGACTTTGTCTGGGTCTTTGCATTAATTTTCTCAGGAGTCAGAGCGTGTGTGATGCTTTTGGTGCATTGGCAGGTGGGAGGAGCCTGTTGACTGATTGTTCTCTTTTGAGTTCTTGCTGACTCCACCAAGACAGCCTTTATGGGACATTGCAAAAAAAAAAAAAAAAAAAAAGGCTATAATAGTTTTGAGATTTTTCAGTAAGATATGGAGTCTGTGTTTCTAAAACTTGGATTTGGGCTGGCCTTGCTACTTTATTTTGTCAATAGAAAGAGAAAATGATGGTCTTAGGGCTTAAGAGACCTTTTAATTTCCACTCATATTGCTTCACGGGAGACCTGCCACCACCACTATGTGCATGAGTCCAGGCTAGTTTGCTATATGATTTGAGACATATGGCCCAGTTCCCCTGTCCCTTGGCCAACAGTCAGCAAATTACCAGCCAACTGTCAGACATATGAATGAAGCCTTCAACCGCTGGCTGAAGGCAAATGTGTGAGTGAATCTAGCCAAAACCAGCAGAAAAACTGTCCAATGAGCACCAACCAAATTGGCAATCCACAGAATTGATTGCAGGGATAGATCAATACAGATGGATTACAGTAGATGCAACAGACCCTTTCATTTCTTCATTTCTATTTTCAACATCCAGAACTGGAAAGGATTTATTTAATTATAAATTCCCTTATGTTTTATTTGCTTTTACCATGCCATATAGCTCTTGTCTCTCAATTACTGAAAAAATATTCTATAATATTGAAAACCCTATATTTCTCCACAGAGCCTGCTTTCAAAACAATTGATTCACTGTAGACAAATCCGCCTATAAAATTTAAAATTTAGACATAAGCAATGGGCCATTTGTCTGAGCTTGATGCCCCAAAGCTGTGGAAGCATTGATTTCAATGGGTGTAGAAAGCTGAAAATATGTGGATTAATGATCCAAGGAGCATTGGTTCAATATCACATCAGTATTATCCATATTATAATTTACTAGCCACAGTGATTTCTTTCATTCCTTTCCAGATATATTCATCACTAATTCATGATTCTCCATTTTCTTCTCTCCTAACTTGATCTTAACTTAGGCTGTGGTAGATATTTGTTCACATAAAGTCTTAGTCATTCAATATTTGAAATAATCAGTATTATTCAATAGTTAACAGTGTATTTGTTGCCAATTTTATTTTATCAATTTGTAATGGATACTTTCTTGTACCAAATATTTGGAAACATTTCTTAATGCTTTTGTCTTGGTAGAAAGTCCTTAAGGAGAATATATATAAATATGTGTGTGTGTGTGTGTGTGTGTGTGTGTGTCTACATAGGTGTAAGTAACAGAGCATGGGGTTTTCAGCTGTTCAGTAGTTTATCAAGAAAATATATTTTACAATATCTACTCAATTTCTGTTATGAAAAACATGCTTCTTCCAAAAGTCTCATGTCAATGTCAGTGTAAATTCCACACTCTGTATTGTATGAGACTACACAGTATCTGGCTGCTGAGAAAGTTACTCACCTTACTACTAGTCACATCCCAGTACACTAAGTCCTCAAATACACATTCCCTACCACACACATACAAAGAGTGATTTTTATGTATTCATTTTATTGTGGTGCTATTCTGTGCCTTGTCTTATTTGACAAAGTCTACAATGTATTTCAACAATAGCATTTTCCATTATCCTCTTTGACCTCCACATATCCACAATAAAGTATTTATCTGTAACAATCAGAACATTTGCCCATAGTTCTATAAACTTATAGTGTGTAGCATTGTAATTGTCCATCCACATGTTAGATTATTTCAAAGAAAGATGCTTAGACATATTATTCTTCATTTAGAGAGCACCTGGAACACTGTAGTGTTGTTATTTACAAAGTTACCAAAAACAAAGTCATGGCTTCCTTGCTTTTGGCTCTCTCCCCATCATCCAACATAGGTCTTGACACATAATTTTAAAATCAATGAATACCTGAAGAATGAGTCAGTTTGTGTATTACATATTATAGTAATGCGCAAAATATGCAAATACGAGAACCTGCTTCATGGAACTTATGGATCATTGATGAAGAATAGACATCAGAAAAGAACATTCGATTACAAAATAAAAACAGAACTGAAATTAGAAAGCTATAGGGGAAAATGTATTGAGAGCTCTGTTTTCAAAACAGGACTATCCAAACATGGTGTATGAAAGCTCAATCATGCATTGGGCCTCTATATCCACGGGTTCTACATTCGTGGATTCAACCAACCACGAACTGAAAATATTTTTAAAGAATCGCATCTGTTCCGAACATCCCCAGAATTTTATTCTTTTCATTTTCCCCTAAACAATACAGTATAACTACTCACGTAGCATTACTTAATGAAGAGTAACTTAGAGATGATTTAAAGTATGCAGACGGATGTGCATAGATTATAAGCAATAGTGTGTTATTTAATATCAGGGACTTAAGCATCTATAGATTTGGTATCCACAGACATCCTGGAACAAATTACCTGTGGATACCAAGGGATGACTGTAATATGAGTAGTATCAAATATAGTATGCCAAGAAAGTAAAGGAAAAATCAAAATACAGAAACACATATCACTTTAATATAAATATATCTCATATAAATAAGATACATCATCCTAAATAGTGTTCATTAAAAAATAATACATGCAGACAAAATACTGAAGTCACATTAATTGCTGAATTCATTTTTTAAATGAAGTAGATTTTAGTATCTATCTTCTCTCACTCCATGTACATTATGGCGAAAGACTAAAGAGAGTATGCTGTCTACAGCAGTGAAAGTTTACTAGTTAGTTCATGAAGAATCATTGTTTATAGTTTTAAACCCTTTGTTAAGTCAATTCTTCAGACATTTATTGGATACTTACTATGAAGAATGCACTGTTGTAAGTGATAGCAATTTAGTTGATTTTAGGATTAGAGAAATAGAGACTAAAATTTCTCTCCAGCTCAGGTTTGAGGGACCTGAAAGATTCTAGACATGGGCCTAAAAATGCAAGTGTACTGAAAGAATCTTAGAGTCTCTCTCTTTTTTGAAATGTCAGTACTACCTATGAACTAACTTTACCTATGAACTAACTATGACATGCAGGGTATCATGTCTCCAAAGCCAAGTGCAGATCAGCATAGACCTAAATTTAAACACAGTTGATGGCAAGACACACAAACAAATGGGAATTTAAAAAGTCAGAGACCTAGAAACATCTGAGATATACAGTTACAGTGTAGCAAGAAAGCCAGACAAAATAAAATACGAAATATGTGTTGGGTTTCAGGTGAGAAGCACAATATCTTCATGAAGTATTAGAGAGCCTTACCCTTGCAAATGGTCTCCAGTTTGTTATTAAATAAGTAACTGCTAGAGACCGCATACTCTGTTTAATCTTTAGCCATAATGCGTATGGAGTGAGGAAGAGAGATGCTAAAATCTCTTCCGTTTAAAAATGAATTCAGCAATTAATGTGACCTCAATATTTTGTCTGCATGTATAATTTTTAATGAACAGTATTTAGGGTAATATATCTTATCCCTCTGAGATATATTTTTATCTAATGTGACATGCATTTCTGTATTTTGGTTTTTCCTTTATTTCCTTGGCATACTATATTTGATATTACCCAAAGATTTGCTATTTATGAATGTAAAGCAAAGAGAATACTATAGGTCATACAAAGTATAATTAAAAATGTCAACACAGGGCTGGGCACAGTGACTCACACCTGTAATCACAGCACTTTGGGAGGCTTAGGTGGGAGGATACCTTGATCCCAGGAGTTTTTAGATCAGTCTTGGAAACCTGGAAAGACCAAATCTTTACCAAAAAAAAAAAAAATGACAATTAGCCAGGAATGGTGGTGTGAAACTAGTCCCAGCTACTCGGGAGGCTAAGGTGGGAGGATCACTTGAGCTGGGGAGGTCGAGGGTGCAGTGAGCCATGGTTGAGCTACTGCACTCCAGCCTGGGCAACAGAGCAAGACCCTGTCTGAAAGAGAAAAGAAAGAAAGAGAGAAAGAAAGAAAGAGAGAGAGAGAGAGAGAGAAAGAGAAATAAAGAGGGAGAGAGAAAGAGAGAAAGAAGGAAGGAAGGAAGGAAGGAGAGAGAGAAAGAAAGAAGGAAGGAGAGAGAAGGAAGGAAGGAAGAGAGGGAAGGAAGGAGAGAGAGAGTAAAGGAAGGAAGGAAGGAGAGAGGGAAGGAAGGAAGGAAGGAAGGAAGGAAGGAGAGAGAGGGGGAAGGAAGGAAGGAAAGAAGGAAGGAAGGAAGGACAGAGAAGGAAGAAAGGAAGGAAGGAAGGACAGAGAGAGAAGGAAGGAAGGAAGGAAGGAGAGAGAGAGGGAAGGAAGGAAGGAAGAATGGAAGGAAGGAAGGCAGGAAGGAAGGAAGGCAGGAAGGAAGGAAGGAGAGAGGGAAGGAAGGAAGGAAGGAAGGATGGATGGAAGGAAGGAAGGAGAGAGGGAAGGAAGGAAGGAGAGAGAGAAGGAAGGAAGGAGAGAGGGAAGGAAGGAAGGAAATAAGGAAGGAAGGAGAGAGAGAAGGAAGGAAGGAAGGAAAGAAGGGAAGACTCAATGTAGAATCTTAAGAATCTTAGAACAATTCTCCTACTTGCAGGTTGCTTCGATCATTCTCACCAGTTGAATAGAGGACTAGAAATAATCTGACATTAAAAGCACAGAATTAAGAATTTCTCCACTAGATTACTTGGTAGATATTTTCTATTTGCCTGTCTGGTTTTCATCATTCTATATTTGGGGGAAAAAAAAAACGCCTAAGTTTTTCTCTGAATGTCTAATACCTCTTGTACTCTGAATCCATGGAACTTGAGTTAGGGTCACTTCCCCAGCTCACCCCATCCCATCTAAAGTGCATGACCCAGATTTCAGGAATGAAAGTCTGACTTAAACATAAATACATGAGCTGAAATAGTCTAATAAAACTAATCTCTGGAATGCTATAGGAGTGGAAATAAGTCCTAAAAATAAAAAGTCTTTTCTTTCTAGAGAAATACTGTAAAGCAATTTCTCTTTTTCACTCCAATCTAAGAATGATAAAAATCACAGCCTGAATTTCAGCATCCAATTGACCATTGTTTGGAAAATACAGAAGTCACCAGGAATACTATTTAGAGATGGACAGAACAACTGCAATACTTTTATTTGCATAAGTGGCCAAAATTATGTCTGTCTCTATATCTATTTTTCTTTGTGATGTGACCAGGTCCAACTATAAACTCAACTTCCCCTACCTGGTAATATAGATTAGATTTGTGACCTTCCTTCCTTTCTTCCTTCCTTCCTTCCTCCCTCCCTCCCTCCCTCCCTCCCTCCCTCCTTCCCTCCTCCCTCCCTCCCTCCCTCCCTCCCTTCAGCCTTCCTTCCTTCCTTCCTTCCTTCCTTCCTTCCTTCCTTCCTTCCTTCCCTTCTTTCTTTCTTTCGAGATGGAGTCTCACACTGTCACCCAGGCTGGAGAGCAGTCGCATGATCTCGGCTCACTGCAACTCCTGCCCCCTGGGTTCAAGCAATTCTCCTGCCTCAGCCTCCCGAGTAGCTGGAATTACAGGCGCTCACCACCACGCCTGCTTAATTTTTTGTGTTTTTAGTAGTGATGGGGGTTTCACTGTTAGCCAGGCTAGTCTTGAACTCCTGGCCTCGGGAGTTCACCTACCTGGGCCTCTCAAAGTGCTAGGATTACAGCTGTGAGCCACCATGCCCTGCCAGATTTGTGACTTTCTTTAAGCAATGGGATGTGGCATGAGTGTCATTGGGCAAGTTTTATGCCTAAACTTAGGCTTCGAGGTGCTCTGTATTATTCTGCTCTTGCTTCTTTTAACTCTGGCAGTCATGTACTCAAATCCAGGCTTAGCTTGTTGAATGATAAAAAGACATGTGGCCAGTCATTCCCGTAGCCTCAGCTGACAACCAGCAGAGCCATCTAGCTGACTGGCAACAAAACAAGAACAAAAGTTGAGGTCCGCTGAGATGAGAACTCCCCAGCTAGCCAGGCCAAATTACTGATCTACACAATCACAAGTTGTATAACCGTTTATTCTTTTAGCCCCTAAATTATGGTTTGTTATGCAACAAAAACTGACACCTTAACCTACATATTAGAAGACCAAACACATTTTGATGCTATTGCTAGTATCTAAATTCAGCTGCCCTTCAAACTTTAATTTCATTAATGAAAACACTTCTTTTCTTTCCCCTTATTTTGGTACAGATTGGAATTTTCTGACAGTTGCAACAGAAGAAAGATTTTTTGTTGATTCACCTACTAACCAAGGTGTGTGCTCCCTTCTATCTATTTTACCCACTAGAGATATGGACATATTTTTCTGCTTTATAACACATTTATGTGACTCCCCAACTGCTTTTCAATATATTTGGAAGTCTTCATATGGTCCTTCTTAAAGTATATCCTATATAATTCCTCACACTCATTGTCAACACTAAGCTAGTCACACATCCCAGACTCTAGGAAAGCTATCTTCACCATTGTCATTAAAAACATGAAAACCTCTACAAGACCACCATACTTTTATCCTTGATATTCTTTTTGTTTTTTCTTTTTCTTTTTTTCTTTTTTTTTTTTTTGAGATGGAGTCTTGTTCTGTTGCCCAGGATGGAGTGCAGTGGCATGATCTCCGGCTCACTGCAACCTCTGCCTCCCAGGTTCACGCGATTCTCCTGCCTCAGTCTCCTGAGTATCTGGGACTACAGGTTTCTGCTACTATGCCTGGCTAATTTTTTTGTATTTTTATAGCGACAGGGTTTCACCGTGTTAGCCAGGATGGTCTCGATCTCCTGACCTCGTGATCCACCTGCCTTGGCCTCCCAAAGTGCTGGGATTACAGGCATGAGTCAACGCACCCGACCTATGCTTGATATTCTTTTTGCCAGAAATCTCTTTGCCCATTCGTCTTTCTTCCTAAGTCCTATTTTTCAAGATTCACTTTCTTTAGCAACATTTAATTATCGTCACAAGCATTATAAGGAGATCACCCTCTGTGTTCTACTTTTGGTGACATAGCTTTGGAGCTGTCTAATGTTGGTATAATTACAGGTGACTGTGCTTGGTGGATTTTTTTTCTCCCCAGGATTTGGACCAGAGCTTCTCATATGGTAGGTGTTCAATGTGATTTGATGAACACATATACACTTATGATGTAAAGGCTTTGTACTATGGATTTAGAATGCACTCCTTATGAAATTTACACATTTTAAGGTGTAATTTTAGCTAAGGATTCAATCATCCCCATTTCCTTTTTAATTAAAATGAATAAACCATTAATAAATTTACCTAGAAATGAAACTTCAGAATTACATTACAAATTTAGTCCAGATTAAATGATACTATGAGGATAGCCAAGGACACATATCTATGAATCATAAATTAGCAACAGACACCTGTATTATATTGCAGATTTTAAATATATGACAAAATCCAAACAAACTGCAAGTAAAAAAAGAAAAATAAAACAAGGGTTAACAGTCCTCTACCCGTGGTTCTTCGCACTGCTCTCTGCATAATTGTGCTAGATGTTTCTCATTTGGCGTTCTTATTTTTATAGAGAAACATCTGTCCTTCTTTAATTAGGATACTCTATGTTCCTCACACTAGTGGTTTTTAATAATTTTACCCAATGCTTTATGTGGATTACACTTTTTAGCTCCACAAAATCAGACTTTTCCAAAAAGTCTAATATCCTTATAGTGCTATGTCCTTGAACAGCTTTCATTTTATATGAAATTTGAGAAGACTTTTGAGATGGCTGAACTGGTGTTATGTGGAGGTAGTACACATTCAAAAACTCATCAAGGGGAAACTGCTATGTGGAGTGTTGGCAAATAGGAACAAAGGAAGAAGAAAAAGTGGCACTTTCGATTCATTTAATGAAGTTGACAACCATTAGTAGAAAATAATATTTTCAGCATTTAGGATACAAATTACATTCTGCATTTTGTGCTATCTGAATATTAAGCATTCTTTTTACAATGGGGCTGTATTTCTTTAAAAATTTTGAATTTTTAAAACTATTTATAAAATGAAAACATTAAATATGTGTGTGTGTGTATGTGTATATATATATGTGTGTATATCTATATCTATATATATCTCTCTCTCATAAAACAGAGCTTTCCACTTCCTGACTTTATTTTTTTAGACTTTCTCAACGTTTCTTAGTTGTGTGTAGACACAAACTTTGGAGGAATACTGTCAAAAGTCAGCAAACTAATAGTCTGCACTTATAACCAAAATGTATGAGTGTGGTTAACTTGCAGTTGCTGATGACTTATTGGACACATTAATTTAATCCTATTTTTTTTTCTTCCACAGTTTGGAATTATCAAGACAGCTCTAATCTCTGTTAGATTGTGAGAGTTATTTCATATTGAATTACGAGTTTTCAAAATCTTGGTTTTATATTTTGTCACTATTATGTCTCTCAATGTGTCTTAAAGGTATCTGAAGATGCAAGCCTAATTACACTAAATGTATTGTTTTCTTCAAATTTGAAACCATTTCATAATAACTGAGCAGCACAGGGGAGTAAGATAAGGTTTGGACCCAGTAACCCAGGGTCTGTTTTCAGCAACCTAGGGAAAGTCTGATATCTCTGAGTCGGCTTCCTCAACTACAGACTGAACACAGTGGCACAAGTATTGCCCCCAGTATAAGGTTATTTTAAATACATACAGAGGTCAGTGGTTTGAAATATTCACTCTCTTATGACATAAAAAGAGATGTTAAAATTGAAATATTTGATAGCATTTTGGTCTCTCCCAAGTCTGTGAGTCATGAGATAATATCTTTCATGACATTGTAAAAGATAAATAAATAAAATTAAGAAAATGATGCAAATGTGAATACCAAGCACATGAAGCCGATGGTGATCTTGTTCATAAATTATATGACTAATTTCTGAGTGCATACATACACACTCACAGAAATATATATTCTAAGAGAATGTGTATCTATCTGTCTATATATCAACAACATCTACAGTTTTTGTTTCTTATTTTACAGGACTATTGTAAGGATCAAAATTACATTTATGTAGGCTTTAGCAACCCAACACATGCTGAATATACATAGTCATCATCAATATAATTATTGTTTCTATTAATTAGAAAATTCGCACTCAGTGCTTAAAGGAAATAAGAAAAATAAAGTAATCAAATACAGAAGAATTAACACTGTCATAAGAAGTAACCTAAAAAACGTTAAATCTAATAAGTAAAGACAAAATAAAAAGTAAAAGTTAGAGGTAGAATCATGTCACAAGAGCATAATGATGAAAATTGCAGAATCATATCATATTAAAATAAATCATTTGGCTTCTGGTTAAACAATGCACATGATTACCTCCAATGCGGTGTTTCTCAAATTCTCATAAAAGAAAAATAGATAAATATTCATAGAAATAAAACACACAAATTTGAGGAACAAGCACCAATGTCCCAGAACAAGCAACAGTCATCTAATGCCAGAAGCTAGAAAGGATCCTATATAATAGGCACATTATTTTAAAAATTACTCAGATACTGCCACATAAAATCGAACGCTGCCCAAAACATGAAGGTAAGGTAGTTTATACTTCCTCTATCACTTTCCCCTGCCGAAAGCTAACGGAAAAGTGGATCGTTATCTATCTCACAAGAGGGCTATTGTGAAGGCTGCTAGAATCCTATTATGTCTTCCTGTTCCAGTCTGCGCTGACCTGTTTAAAGACAAGTTAATTGAGAGGGGAGAGACCTACATGGTTTTTCAAAATGATTTTATGGAAAAGCTGAATCTAAAATCTATGTCTTCTTCATAAAAAATAATAATAAATAAATAAAATCTATGTCTTCTTTACTCCTGACACTACTGAAAAGTAAATTTCCCTTTGGTAACTGGCTAATAATGATTAATAATAATAAAAACATAAAATCAAATTTTTATCCAAAACAAACTTATCGACATAATAGTCAGGTACCTATATGCTACCTTTATCTTACTTGTCATGGTAGAATTAAGCCCATTATCTTCTTGAAAAAAAAAATGCTTTAATCATGTAGGAAATGGTCAGAAATGCCCATGAACCAAATTATTCCTTAAAGAAATGTCACTTTTCAGCTTATTAAATTAATATTTAATTCTTGCCTAGCATTTCAGCATAGACTCTCCTACCTAACTGCAAGCAACATTTAAGAGTTTAAGACTAGTGCAGAAAGTAGGTAACAGATGACATTTAGAAACCCACTTCAAAGTAAATATTTCATTTGAAAAGAAAAACAGAGAGGAGGTAGAGACACAGATGAATGATAGTTTAAACACACTCTCATGTCCACAGAGGTCATCATGCATGCCATCCATAACTGTTGAAACTAAAATACATATTTATCTGTCTCCTTTCTATGCTTTGAAAGCTCTTAAAACTACATACTGAACACTTGGAATTCTTTGGAGCATACAGTAATTAAGAGGCAGTCTCTGTAGTCAGACTTGTTGGTCCCTCTCTTTTATACTCGTGAAACCCTGGGGGATAATATGTAACCTCCCGGTGCCTTGCCTTTTCTCATCTAGGCAATGGGGATACAAAGAAATCCCACCTTATAGAGCTGTTGTGAAGATTTAAGGACTTAATAAAGAAAAGTCATTTATAGTCATGCGTGAAAGATGCATACTGAGGTCTTTATAAAAGTTATCTATTCTTTCATCTTCCCAGAGCCCAGAACAATATCTGGCCTAGTGTATATTTTCTCTATTTATCTTTCTCTCAACTCAGTGTTTTGCTTCATTTTTGATTTCTCTTTACCATCTTGAATTTTCCCCATTACCCTGAGAAAGATAAAATGCTATGACACTCTAAAACAGATACCTTGAGTAAGTAAGGACACTCACTGTCTCCTCTCCTCTTTTATGCTAGAGTTCAGGAGGCAATCAAAGAAAGAGTATTGTTGGAGAAACTAACTCTAAAAGCGACTAACCGGACTGTCTCTTCAATCTGAATGTGTCATGCAGATGAGGTTTTCACTTCTAAAAATTTATCAATTTTAGGAATTTACCGATGGGATGGAACTTGGTGAAAGCAATAAATAGCATGGAACTATGCTATTTCTTTGTACAAGTCCAGCAAAGGGAAGGCAAAAGGTGAAGGTGGTCTCTGAAATGTTACCCATGTGACTCTGGAGCAGATATTGTCTCCCCAGTGCTAGCTACTCAATACATGCTGAACAGAACAGACTTTGGAGTTCTTGGGCATGAACAATGTCAGGGTCAATTATGAGCGTCCTTCCTATCTCAAGACATTGTTCAGCACTTGGTCAAGAGCAGAACATATGTTAGGAGCTCTGTAAATACAAACTCTGTGAACCTCCACAATATATGATGTGTATTGTACATCATGCATTGACCAACCTACTGAGCCCCAAATATTTTGCCCAACCTACAATTTGGTGAAAACTCCAAGTACTGAGTGAAAAATGTAGCTTCCTGTGGTATTAAAAGTACCTGCGCAACATCCGGCCCCATTTCCTACCATCTGTGATTTTCCAAAAGTACACATTTTTCTTCTCTTTAACTAGGTTTATTATTACCCTAATTGTTCAAAAATTCAGGCCTGCAGCAAAAAGGAGTAAACAATTTCAGCAAGAGTAATCTTTTCCAGACCCCAGTGTCATACTAACTGTTGAAACTGGGTTCAAACTCTTTTTTTTTGAAACAGTTTTTTGGAGGTATAGTGGACATAAAAAATAACTAAATATATTTAATATATATCGTTTGATGAATTTGGACATGCATATACACCCTTGATATTCTCACCACTTTGAAGAATATAGATATATCCACAATGTACAAACATTTGTGTGTGTGTGTATATTCCTTTGCTTTGTGTGTTTGTATGTGTGTGATAACAACACTTAACGTAAGATCTACCCTTTTAAAATATTTTTAAGCACAATGCCATATTGTTATATATAGGAATACAGCAAATAGCTAGAATTTATTTATTTTGTGTAACTGCAATTTTCTACACATTGAACAGCTTCCCATTTCTCACTTCCCCTATATCCCAGAAATCCCCATTCTATTTTCTGCTTTTAAGAGTTTAATGTAAGCGGAATCATGTAGCATTTGTCCTTCTATGACTGACTTATTTTATTTAACATAATGTCTTCCAGATCAATCTATGTTGTTGCAAACATAGAGTACCCCCTTTTTAGGCCAAATATAATATGTCATTGCATATATATGCCACATTTTCTTTATTCATTAATATATTGCTGGACATTTGGGTTGCTTTTATGTCTTGGTTGTGAAAAATTATGCAGTGAAAATGGAGTGTATATATCTCTTTGAGATCCTGATTTTAATTATTAAAATAAACCCAGACATGGGACTGCTGAATTATATAGTAGCTCTATTTTTAAGTATTTTTTTGAGGAACCTCCATAATATGTTCCATAGCATCTACATCATTTTACATTCTCACCAACGGTGTGCAAGGGCTGTAATTTCTGCAGAATATCAACAACAATTGTATATTATTATTATTATATTATTTTTGATAACAGCCATCCCAACAGGTGTGAGGTCATATCCCATTGTGGTTTTGATTTGCATTTCCATCATATTGGCATTATTGAAAACCTTTTCATATACCTATGTGCCTTTATTTATGTGTTCTTTGGAGAGATGCCTATTTAAGTCCTTTGCCCATTTTTGAAGCATGCTATTTGATTTTTTGTTACGGAGGTGTAAGAGTTCCTTATATATTTTGGAAATTAACCCATTATTTGATATATGGTTTTCAAATATTGTCTCCCATTGTGTAGATTGCCTTTTCACCTACAGAATATCTCCTCTGCCATGTAAAAGTTTTTAATCTGATGTAGTCTAACTTGTATATTTTTGCTTTTGCTGCCTGTGCTTTTGGTATCATATCTATGAAATAATTACCAAAACCAGTGTTCTGAAGCTTTTTCCCTATGCGTCCTTCTACAACTTTACAGTTTCAGATTTTAAGTGTTTAAATTATTTAAGTTGATTTTTGTATATGACAAAAGATAGGAGTTCAATTTCGTTATTCTGTCTAAATAGAGTAAATAAAGTAAATTATTCTTATCCCTACAGATACCTAGAGTATATGATTAGTCCTTAAATCTTTATTCCTGTTAGTACTCCTTCTGGTAATGAGATTCTACACTTATGTTCTGCTGTATTCTTCTAAGAAGGCTTTTGCATCAGTGAAGTGCATCTAATACAAAAAGACTGCAAGAAATTAAGATAAAATAAATATATCAAGGCCTTGTCAAGAATTTACTATATGGAGATCACCAGTCCTGTAGGAAAAATAGGCCTATTTTCTATCTTCAAGAAGATCATGCCCTAACTGTGGAGCTGAGTTTGCAAAAACACTGTACTAAGTCTCATTTAATGTCATTGTCAGTTTCCTCCATTCGATTTTAAGCCTTTTGATACCAGTGTATAAGGTATTCATCTGAATGTGCTATACTAAGCCATTGTCCTGCAAAATTACAGGATTTACTAACTTACTGAGCAAATAATTTTGAGCTATAGCAACCAGGATACAGATGCACATGGAAAAAACAATACACAAAGCCCTGCTCTAATGGAGCATATCTGTTGGCAGGAAGATGGTTATATGTGAAGACAAAAAATGTCTAAATAATTAGCATGTTAAATTAATTAGTGTGGGACAAAGTTATAAGTGTTATAGAAAACAATGTTGAAATATAGATTACAGTAATATGGATCAGAAAAAAAGAGAGGCGAGCTTATAATGCTAAATGAGAGGTTGTCAAGGTAGACTTCATAGAGAAGTGACGAATGAGCAAATATTTGCGGGAGATGTTAACCAAGGATGTTGGGAGGAAGGAGAAGATTCTATCCACATAATGATATTATCCAGTGCAAAAACTCTCAGGATAGAGAATGACTGAAATGTTTGTGTAACATTAGAAAGGTCAATGTAGCTGAAGTAGAGTTAGTTAGCAATAGTGAGAATAAGTTGAGAAAGAAAATGATAGAGAAAATCTCTATAGGCATGTAGGCCGTTATTAGTAGAAACTTGATTTTATCTCTGAAGGAAGTGGAAGTCATTGCTGCATTTTAAGCAGAGAAATGTATGACTTTTGCACTTATTTAAAGGCACTGTTGGCAATATTATTTTTAGACAAAGAAAGGAAGCCATTTTTACCTTCCCCACCGCCCACATGAAAAGTAAATATATGTATAGGTTGAGAATCCCTAAACCAAAAGTCCAAAACTCCAAATATTTCAAAATCTGAAATTTTTTGAGCACTGGCATGACGTCACAAGTGGAAAATTCCACACCTGGCCTACTGTCAAAGTACAAGCTCACAAGATGCAGTTTATAAATCATTCCCGAGGGAAAAGAGACCCTGCCACAGCCTTTCAGCTGGATATGTCTTTGCTGTACACCACAAGTTTCCCCCATGCAAGCATGCCCACAAAGGCTAATAAAATGTCATATGTGCTGGGCAGAGCAACTAATGGCATGTCCCTCACAAAGACGCACATGGGACCAAGATCTAAATGCATTACTCACTTTGCTCTGTGGTATAAAGAAACTGTCGTTTATGGGTAACAGTGATAAGAAAAATAGGAAGTGTTTATAATTGTCTATAGCACAGAAAGTGAAACTGTTCGAGAAACTGGACAGTAATGTAAGTGTAAAGCATCCTACAGAAGAATATGGTTTTGCAATGACCAGCAAATAGGATCTGAAGAAATCAGAGGTATAAACTGTTGAAGTCCTATGCTAAAAGTGATAAACATAATTTAATAAAAAGCAGAAAAGTACTGAGTAAAGTTAAACATGGAGATCATCATGTACTGAAAGAGTGAATTTATTAACATCACAGTGAACACATGCCACCTAATGGTATGCTGATAATGAAATAAGCAAACATCTATTATGATAAATTGAAAATTGAAGGGAACTGTGAATATTCAACAAGCTGGTTGCAGAAATTTAAGAAAAGACACAAAATAATGTGTATAAAGATTTGTGGTAATGAAGTGTCAGCTGACCACAAAATAGTACTGAAATTCATTTATGAGTTTGTCAAAGTCATCGCTGATTAAAATCTGACACCAGGCTGGGCAGAATGGCTCACACCTGTAATCCCTGCACTTTGGGAGGTTGAAGCAGGTGGATCACTTGAGGCCAAGAGTTTGATAACAGCCTGGCCTACATGGCAAAACCCTGTCTCTACTGAAAATACAAAAAAGCTAGCAAGGTGTGGTGGTGTGCGCCTGTAATCCCAGTTACTTGGGAGACTGAGGCAGGAGAATTGTTGAACCCAGGAGGTGGAGGTTGCAGTGAACTGAGATTGTGCCACTGTATTCTAGCCTGGGCGACAGAGCAAGACTCTGTCTCAAAAGATAAAAAAAAAAAAAAAAAGAAGAAAATCTGACACCAGAACAAGTCTATAATGCTGATGAAGCATCACTGTTTTGATGTTATTGCTCCAGAAAGATACTGACTATGGCTGATGGGACAGCCCCTACAGGAATTAAAAATGCCAAGGACAGAATATCTGTGTTGGGATTTGTTTCACAAATATTTTCTACCAGCAGCTCATGCTCACCGCAGGGAAGCTAGACTAGATGATAGCTGCAAGGTTTTATCTCTTCATAACTGTTCTGCTCATTGTTCAGCTGAACTTCCCATCAAAAATAATGGTTATGCCATGTGGTTTCTCCCAAATATGACTTCGTTAATTCAGCCATGTGGCCATGGTATCCTTACATCAATGAAGAGTAAATATAAAAACACTTTCTTGAACAGCATGCTAGCATCAGTGAACAGAGGCATGGATGTGGAAGAGTTTCAAAAGGAGCTTAGCATGAAGGATGCTATGCATTCTGTTGCTAGCACATGGAACACAATGGATACAGACAGTTGCATATGCCAGGCATAACCTCTGGCCTGCAACCAAGTTCAATGATGATGCGAACAACAAGGTAACTTTGAAGGATTCCATACGTCCAGTGAGAAAAGAAAAATGATGTCTGACTTCCTTACATGTGCAAAATTTTTACCTTCAGGGTGTGTGTAAGCTGGAAGAAGTGGATATCAAAGATTTTAACGTTGATAATGAGGCTCTATTTGTTCACTTATTGACTAATGGTGAAACAGCTGAGGTGGTTCTGAATCAAGGTGATTGTGATAAGAGTGACTATAAAGATGACATTGCTTAACTCTTCAGAAAAAGTGCCTCATGATAAAAATTTGTGAGGGGTTTATTGAAGGACTATAGCAATGTGCATTTATAACAGAACAAGAAATGATGTCAATTTATAAAATCAAAGAGTGATGTCTAAGACAAAGATGTTAATGAGGTAGATGATTCATAGATGACTCTGGAGGACGCATTTTAAAAGGCCATTCCAGCAGAATTCCTCCTCATCCCTAGAGCACCCACTTCCTGATCCCTCAGCTCTTTTTGATGTTTCTTATCATCAAAAACAATAAAGAATAAAATGCAGAGTACAGTAGTAACCTTTCAATCAAAACACAGCATTGGATGTGGAGATTGAAAGCCTGCCATTGTTCATTGTTGCTATTGTTTGACAGCAGATACAGATATTTTGGTGATGTTACTGTGCTGCTTAGTAAACCGGAACACATTATTTTTCACTATATTAATACTATGTCTTATATTTTACTGTTAAGCATTTATATGGGAATAATTCTTAAACAATGATTGCTTAACAGTAGCATAAAAATTCAGAGTCAGGAATGATGGTAATGCCGAAAACCACAGATGGCAACATTGTTGACTAGATAATGACACCTTTGCTTTCCGATGGTTCAATGTACATAACTTTTTCTTCATGGCCAAAATTAATAAAAAGTATTTTATAAGATTATCTTCAGGTTATATGTACAGGGAGCATACAAAATATAAAATAAATTTTGTGTCTTGACTTGGGTCCAATCCTCGTGATATCTCATTATGTGTATGCAATATCCAAAATTTAAAAACATACAAATTCAAAACTATTTTGGTATCAAATATTTCAGATAAAGAATATCCATACTGTATATATGAATCAATAAATATCAAGACTCTAGACACCAGGTAATAAGGAATAGTAAGCACTCAAAGATGAAAATCAAATGAGGCAAGCCCAACCATGTTAACCAGCTTACTGCAATGAGAGACTTTCCATGAAGAGAGCATTGGTGAGCTCTGGAAAAAAATTCAATAAACTTAATATACTTTAATGGGCGTTTCCAGAGAGGAATAAGAATATGGAAAAGAAAAAAAGGTTCAAAAGATCCAAATTTGGTAACAGATATAAGTACATGGATAAAAAGAAGTCAAGTAAAAACCAGCAAAGAAAAATGTCACAAAATACAACATAAAGACACATAGTATCAAGTTTCCCAAAGCCAGTTAAATAGAAATAATCTTAAAAGTGTGCAGCGAAATTTATATACAGAGGAACCAATTTAAAACTAATAGCCAGTTTCTTATCACAAGGGCAAGTAAAAAGAGAGTGAAACAACTGTCTTTAGAGCAATGAGAGACAAGAGATAAGAAAAGACAAGGGGAGGAGAGGCGAGGAGAAGAGGAGAGAGGAATAGATAAGAAGAGAAAAAATGAGAAGAGGAGAGAAGAGGAGAGGAGGGGACAGGAGAAGTGGGGAAAAGAGAAGAGAGAAGAGGAGAGGAGGAGAGGAGGAGAGGAGAGGAGAGGAGGGTAGAGGATAGGAGAGGACAGGAGAGGAGAGTAGAGGACTATCAACCTATACTCAGTGAAAATATTTTTTCTAAAAAGTGGACAATAAAAGGACTTATTCGGATGAATATAAGCTGAAAGTATTCAATGCTAGAAGACTCAGCAGCCTTGTATTACAAGAATTGTTAAAGAAGACTTTCTCAGAAAGAAAATGTTATAGGGAAATACAGATCTACAAACAGGAGGAAAGGATATAAAAATAGCAGCTATATGTGTAAACATTTAGGGAAAATATAATACCAACTCTAAATAATCTCTTTCAGATATCTAAACAGCAAAAACTTTTTCCAACTCAATTTGTGATTACATTGCTATTAAAACTAAACAAATTCATTACAAAAACTAGAATCTAATAAGATACATAAGACTAATTCATAATGACCAAGTGGTATTCAATCTGATTTAATTTAATACATTAATTTAAATTAATATAAGTGTCAACTATAATTTAAAAATTAGTAATAAAATGTACTGTTTTAATTTGTTAATAATTTTCAAAGTAAAACAACATATACACATCTAATAAATACAGAAAAAACATTCACAGACTTCAACAATTATTCCTAAACAAAACAAAACAGATCATACTTAATGGATAAAAACTAAATTATCTTTCTCTAAGATCAGGAGCAGGATAAGGATGTCACCCCTTTTCTTTGTCACTGCTCTGGAGAGTCTAGCCAGTACAATAAGACAAGAAAATAAAACAGTAAAAAAATGTGTGTTCACTTTGACAACATGATTGTCTGTGTAGAGAAACCCATTAAATCTACAAAAAGAGAGTAGAAATAATAAGAGAATTTAGGAAGGTTATAGATTACAACCAATATAAATACATAACTGTATGTGTATGTAGTACATGTCTAGTCAGCCCTTCATATCTGTGGGTTCCACATCCACAATGGCAAACAACCACTGATTAAAAACATTTAAAATATAGAATATAAATTAGCCATACAACAACAAAAAATATAAAACAAAAACTTATGTATTATAACAAATATTTGCATGGCATTGCATTGTATTCAGTATTATAAGTAATCTAAAAATGATTTAAAGTATAACAGGAGGATGAATGTAGGTTATATGAAAACAATACGCCATTTTATATAAGGGACATGAGCATCCACAGATTTTTTCCTATCTGCAAGGGTACTGGAACGAATCCCCATACACAGACAAATATATATATACACACATACACACACACACACACATAAGAACTCTCAAAACTCAACAAGAAAGAAAACAATCTATAAAAAAGGCGAAAATTTCAGAAGAGCCTTCTCCAAGGAACATACATGAATATCAAATAAGCACATGAGAATGTCTTCAACACCACTAGTTATTATGGAAATGCAAATTCATTTATTTTTTTAATTGACACATAATAATTGTACCTATTTATAGGGTGACATTTCAATACATATAATGTATAGTGATCAGATTCATCAGGGTAATGAGCATATCCCTTGCCTCCAACATTTATCATTTCTTTGGTTAGGAACATTCAATATCCTCCTTTTAGCCATTTGAAACCATATAATGTATTTTTGCTAACTATAGTTATCCTACAGTGTTGTAGAACCATATAACTTTTTCCTTCTAGTTAGCTATAATTTTGCATCTTTTAACAAATCTCTACCTATTCTTTCTTTCCCTCAATCCTTCCTACCCTCTAGTATCTTCTGTTTTATTTTTTACTTCTGTTGGAACCATCCTTTTTAAGGAATTGTAAATTTTAATCACAATGAAATAAAACTGCACACAGAGTAGAGTGGCTAAAATTGAAAAGACTGAGCATACCAACTGTACTAGTCCATACTCATGCTGCTATAAAGAACTGCCTAAGATTGGGTAATTTATAAAGGAAAGAGATTTAATTGACATAGTTCAGCATGGCTGCAAGGCCTCATGAAACTTACAATCATGGCGGAAACGGAAGCCAACTCATCCTTCTATACAATGCAGCAGGAAAAAGAATGAGAACCAAGTGAAGGGGGAAGACCCTTATAAAACTATCAGATCTCCTGAGAACTTACTCACTATCCTAAGAATAACATGGGGAAACTGCTCCCATGACTCCATTGTTTCCCACCTGGTCCCTCCCACCACATGTGGGGATTATGGGAACTACAATTCAAGATGATATTTGTGTGGGAGCACACCAACTTTTGGCTAAGATACTGAACAGTTACAGTTCTCAAATGCTGCTGGTGGGCATAAAATAACGATACACCACTTTGAAAAAGTATTCAGGAGTTCCTAAAAAGTTATGCACACACTGCTATATGATCCAGCCGTACTACTTATTCTGTTATTCAGAATAACAATGTACGGGGTAAAGAAATCAATTTATTGGTTGGCTTTGAGGGAGGGAGGGATGAACAAGGAACCAGATTACAAAGGGGTAGAAAACAACTTCTGAGGGTGGTATGTCATTATTTTGATTGTGGTGATGGTCTTGCAGATGTATATTTATGTTAAAACATCTAATTATACAGTTTAATTATGTGTAGTTTATTATATGTAAACTAAAATTTGGTAGAGTTGGTACAATTAAACATAACAAGGCAAAATATGTTTGGTTGGTATGTTTAAGTAAACAAAGGCTAAATCAAGAAGACCAGTCAGAAAAGCAAAATCAATAGCCTCGGTTAGGAATTACAGTGATTCAGATCAAAGTGGTTTTCATGCACTTTGGAGTGTAGTACCACGGTAAGATCTTAGATACATTTGTTAGAAGAATCAGTATGATTTTCCAATAGATTAGATAACAGATTTGAAATAAATAAATACATTAAGTTTGTAGAAGTATTTTAAATATAAATACATAGTAGTTAGTGGAGATAGAATGAAAGCAATTTTTGTTTTAGGGAAATTGTCAGGAGTTCCAACATTGAGAGGTTAATTTTAGATATCTATTAGATAATGGAATGGAGTTGCTTAGAAGACAATTGTATGTATAAGTTTCAAATTGAAAAGTGAAGTCTAGATGACAGATATAAAATTGGTAGTTGGCATATAAAGATATAATGGTAATAATAATAGTTATGACAGCTACTAACATGTATTGAGTATTTGCTGAGTTCCAGGTGAAATGCTTTAAAAACATTTAAATCAATCTTCTCTGCAGCCATGTAAAGTCAGTATACTGAATTTGGCCCAAATGTTGCAGATGAGTAAACTACTGAAGCAGTTAAATTGTTCAGACTGGTACATGAAGGAGTAAGAGCTTATGGCACATCTCCCTGATATCAAAGGCTGAGGTCATAATCCTTAGACTGTTCTGTTACCCACAGCAAAACAAATATTTATCTCAGCACCAGATGTGAATGAGTGGATGGATTTATGGATGAATGAAATATACAGATAGAGTCATTTGTGTAAGTCTAAGCAAAACAATTATTAGTGAAAAGCACCAAGTGTTCTAAGAAGGCAAGGGAAAGAACAATTAAATATGACTGAGGAGATTTCAGAAGTCAACATAAAAGAGTTAGCATGAGTGCTGCAGATAATAGGATGTTGTATAAAAAGAAGAGAATAGCAGTATAGTGACAGGACAGCAAGAGCAATGACTTGAGATATTAAACGGCTGTCAAGATCAGACAGAGATAAAGAGTGAGATTCAGCTGGACCAGAGGGGCATAGAAGGAAGTAGCAGAAGGTGCATTTAAAGAGATCTGAGGAAGGCTAGCATCGCAGTGCTTGGTGTGATATGTGAACATGCTTCATGTAGATCTGCTGTGATGCACAGCTGGAGGGTTGCTATGCTTAGATAATATGATTGAACAAAATCTGTGAGCAAACAACTCTTTCAGAAAAAGGGAAATTCTTTGCAACCATCAGTCACTGACTATTTACTGATAAAATTAAGAGAATCTGTCACATATAATATATACTTTTAAAGATTTTGGTACTACCTTACCATAATTACAATTACGATTTCCATCAAGAGGAAAATATGAGATTTTCAAACTCTTACAGCTGCTTATTTAGCATAATAGTATACTTTGTGAGAGCTAATTCTGGCTTTGTAATGTGACATATCTCTTGTATTAAAATATTTTTATATCGTAAATATATGTTAAGATATTTAAATATATATCAAATATATTAAGTTGAATATTTTAGTAACTGAAATGATCCCAAGAGTTTCCTAAATACTTTATTTTTTTCATTTTCTTGTTTTTAAGATGAAAGCACTAAAACACAAGTAAACCGTGCAACCATTAATAAGTTACATAAATTGAGATCATTTAAAAATAGTTTTCTTCCACTATCCACTTTTATTTTGACTTAGACCAAGCCAAGCTAAACATTCATCTATTTCCTGTGATTGGAACATCATGGAATGTACTTAATATGGCAAACAACATATATGAATTGTTTATGCATTGCCTTTAGTCTGAAATGATCTTAAATAAAGTTGAATTAAAATTAAAATTAAACTGGTTGAGTATTTACTATATTGGGAACTGTGCCTTATACATGCCAGCCTTTTTTTTTTCAGGTTCATAGAATTACAGATATTGTGGTTTTGAATACTAGCAAAATCTTACAATGTAAGTATTCCCAAGTATTCTTATTTTATGTAAGAAGAGGTGAGGTGAAAAAAAAATCTCACAGGGCAATAAACTTTAGAGTCTGGATCCTTTTCCTACTTTGTCTAATGCTGATGACTTCGCTCTGAACTACTGTGTAATATGGGTGTCCTTAAAGACCAGCTCTGAAGGTAAACTTGTTGAGCTACTGAGCTACTTCATCCTCCTCCTTGTGAATAAAATGTAATCCTTTCTTCTTTTGGTGGAAGAATAGTCAAGAAAATAAGGTCTAGAAGTAATACCTGAAAATGTGCATTCTAGTTTTTCTCATTATCATTCATATAAGCTAAGAGCATCATGACTCAGGATTTGGGGATAGTGCAAGCATCCTTTATCTTCTGTAGACTCTATGATTTATTTGGTCAAACTTTGACTTCTCACCCACTTTACTTTTGTGGTGAATGCAATTAAAATATTCTGCAGTTTTATTATTTTTATTTTATTTTTCTTTTGTTTCTCCAAAGGGGTTGCATGTGTACAGCTAATGTGTGTGAGAGAGATTATATATCTATGTAAGCTAAATAAAATGTAATTTACATTATATACATACATATCTATACAATTTACTAACCTAGCTTACTTTATTTATCTTTACTATTCATTACTATTCAACATGACATCTAGACTTTTACCATCGATAATAATTCCTTGATCAGTGATTCTTTGAGACTTTACTAGAATTGCATAGTATTTTAAAATTAAAATGAAGAGAAATGGGTACACCTAACTCTTCTAAAAACAATGTCAGCCTTAAAATTGCCACTACATTCTTCCTAATGAAATCTGTGAGGCTTGATTATTAGAAAAATATACAAAATAAAATTTTTAAATGATTAATGCAATTGCTAAACTGATTAATCAAGTAAAGCCAACAATTAAAATATACTTGCATTATTGTTTACATTATATACAATGTATGTATTCATCTGTGGCCAAGATACTATTATGATTGCCTTCACATTGTTTTTTACTTATCGGAGGGTCTGTTATTCTGTTTTACTTGAGTTTATGTCATGCAATTGGTGGGGGAGAGAAAGTAGTGTTACTTACTCATCAGACTACAAGACTGACAAAACAGACCTTGGGCGGAATGGTTCTTTCACTACCTTCAATGAATGAGCTTAAGGGAACACAGGAGTATTAAAGAGAGAATGGGGGTAGGGAGAAAAGAGAAAATTATGCATCAAGGAAACCAATTAAAAATTGAGAGTAAGCATGCGACAGAAGCTTTTATTATTGTTCTGTTATTGCTACTGCTATTGTTATTGTTGTTCTTCATATCTTTCAACTTCTCTTAAAATCAAACATACAAATTTCTTAAGATTTTTATATTAGCAAGAATCCTACCACCCAGGGAAATAAGTATGCTAAGCATTTGAGACCACTTGAGGGCACTGTGACATTGCAGTTTGGTAAAGTGGCCTTTTAAAAGTCAACTCAGGGAACCTAATCTAGTTTTTCAAAACCCAGAATAAGCACACGCAGGTACTCTGGGGTAATGTCTCTACAGGTGGATGGGCATAGCTGTGTGGACATATAAATCAGTTAGTGCCCCACTGAGGCAGCTCCGGACCCGATTGCTTTCCACATCTGGCCGTCCCTGTATGTTTTGGAGATTTGCTTTACTGGTTGCTCAGCCTGAGCTATGCTATTATAATTTTCCAATTGCAGTGATAATGGATCATTCTTGGCATTTCCCACTCATTAGAACCTGTGCCAGTGTGATGGATTAATTTAGGGGCATTTTCTGTCCTTGGTATAATCGTTGAGAAGGAAATGAGAATAGCTGCTGCACTGGATGAATTACAGCACAGGGTCCAGAACTTTGATGTGAAAAAAGAAAAGGAGAAATTGAGGACGGAAAGAGAGGTGAAAAGGGGGTTGGTGAGCGAGTGTGTTCCTGAGGCTTAGCTGGGCAAAGGAAAAAGTCTCAGCTTGCTGACTGGGATCAGAACCAGTGGTAGCTCACAATAGAATACAGTGGTAACATTGGAAAAAGTTTAAATGTATGCTAATAGAGTTCCATCCTTTCATACAGTAACTTTCCTTTTCATTAAAAATACACTGACTGCAATAAAAAGCATGGAACTCTTTTACTAGCCATTTGCATTTTTTTTTACATTTATAATTCTTGTAATAGAAGAAACATCAAAGACTTGAGTTTTAGTCGTGTTTCTCAAATACCCTGTATCAGTAACTTTGTTCGATAAACATGTTTTGAACAACTATACTATGCTCAGCATTGTGATTGGAATGAGAAATACAGAAAATCTTGAGAGCTCCTCCTACCCTTAATCAGGACACTTTATGAATAAATTGGAATACATTTTTAAACAAATGAAACAGTAATACAAAATGAATTGGCTTCTTATGATCTCAGATTCTTATCTTCTAACAGTATTTAAAAGCTGTAAAATTCTGATTCAACATCTTCTTGTCTTGAGTAATGGAAGCTTGAAAATCAAAAAAGCAGCCTCCAACTCCACCCATTTGATTAATTAAAATTGTCAATAACCTTGAAAGAGTCCCCTGTGGCACAGATGAAATAGTGAGCATAGCATCAGCTTCTGACATATACATGTTGAAAAATCAGAAGTAATCCTGTTACCAGAGAAAAAGGAAAGACATAGTAGGGAGTGTGACAGAGTTAAAATAAAAAAGAATGTGGGAAAGAATGGCTTATTTAAATATTTATAAATGGCAAAGAACATTTAATACAGCTTCACATAAATGTGGGATCATGAAGCCTTTGATGGGTCTATAACATGGCTCTGTATATCATAAAACATGGAAGATGAAACATATAAAGATTTAGAAGGCAGTCTCAGAATGCCATTAATGAATGATGAGAAAGAAAACACAAAGGAGGAAGCTGGATACATGGACTTACACTGACACCTTTGATAAGAGGCGCTTTCTGCTTCAAATAAGAGGACATAATTTACAACGAATAAGAATGAACAATTCTGTGATTGATAAGAAAAGGTAATAGGAAATGGCAGCTAAAAGGAAAACTGAGCTAGTTAAGTGAAAATCTAAAAAGAATTATCTGAAATGTTATAAATAAGCCAAGCTGAAAGGAAAATTTCTGAACAAGGTAAGAAAGTGATTTTCTAAAAATATATATGTATTTTTGGAAACCCCCTCAGCAGGTAACCAGCCAGCACCCTGTCTATGGTAGTGCCAAACAGAAGAAACTAGACAACCATTTGAGGGGATGTGGTAAAAAGAATTTTAAAGTCATCTATGACGACATCAAGATGGAGGCCCCAGAGAGCTAATGATATAGTCCCAGTCCAAATCCAAAAACCTGAGAGCCAAGAAAGCCAGCAATCTGCAATCTGGCAGGCTGGAGACCTCAGAAGAGCTGATGTTTCTGTTGGAGTGAAGGCAGGAAAAGACCAGTGTCCCAGCCGAAAGCAGGTAGGCAGGAAGAGTCCCCTCTTACTCACAGGAAGGTCAAGCCTTCTTGTCCTTTTCAGGCCTTGAACCGATTGGGTGAGGGTTCTGTACATCAGGAAGGGAAATCTCTTCTACTCACTCTACCAATTCAATGTTGAGCTCATCCAAAAACACCATCACAGTCATACCCAGAATAATATTTGGCCAAATATTTGAGCACAATGTTGCCCATTCAAGTTTGAGCAATATCTAGGCACATTGTGGCCCAGTGAAATTGACATTAGCAAGATATACTACATAGAAACTTGGAGAGATGTTGACTAATGATGTTGGCAAAAAACAATACCAGAATTAAAAGCAGGGCAAACACTACAGTGTTAAAGGTCAGAAAAAATTCACATATGGTAAGCATGGTTTACATGAAGGAGGTACACATTTCATGTATGTTGATTCATTTATTTTATTTTAGTTAAATTGATTTGTGTGAATGCTGTCATTCCTCAAAACCTACCGGCCCTAAGTCAAGGCTGCCTTCTCTTTAGAACTTCCTGATCAATTCTTACACAATATATAATTAGGTGATCTGGTAATCTAGAAACCCCACAATTGGAAAACTAATCTTGTGCCCCAATGGAAGGGATCTTATACTGTTACTCATTGCTAACATTGCTGTGAAGTTCCAGGATGTTCAACTTTCAGTGTGCTTTGCAACTAAAGAAATACAAGAGCTATTCAAATTGTAGAAGTATTCATACTGGAGAATTCAAACTGAGATTTATCCCAGAGACCTCAGAATTAGACGACAGCCAGAAGCAGACAGCTACCCCAAGAACCTCAGAACAAGTGGCTGATGTCACAAGGTAATCAGCGAGCAACACCATGAAACAAGATCCAATGGAATTTCCCCTCCCTCATTTCCTGCTTCATTTTGTTTTTGTTTTGTTTTTTTGTTTTTTGAGACAGAGTCTCATGTCTCACACTGTCACCTGGGCTGGAGTGCAGTGGCGCAATCTCAACTCACTGCAGCCTCTGTCTCCTGGGATCAAGTGATTCTCCTGCCTCAGACTCCTGAGTAGCTGGGATTACTGGCACCCACCACCATGTCCAGCTAATTTTTTGTATTTTTAGTAGAGACAGGGTTTTACCATGTTGGTCAGGCTGCTCTCGAACTCCTGACCTCGTGATTCGCCCGCCTCGGCCTCCCAAAGTGCTGGAATTCCCAAAGTGCTGGAATTACAGGCATGTGCCACTGCACCCAGCCTATTTCCTGCTTCTTTATCCTTACTGTTTGCCTAGAGACTTTCCTGTTCTTACCATAATAACTCCCTTTCTTCACCATGACTTTTTCTCACCTGAGATTAGTCTTCACCTTCATTTTCTTGTCCTTAAAGTTAGAAGCTCCTGTGCTCATCCCCCATTTCTTTCTTTTTGTCACCACTCAGGAAGACAATTTCACCCACAGAAACTTGGGAAAGTTTGGGACCAACTGTTCACTATTTTAAAAAATACAACAGACTGTTAGTATTAAACATTCTTTTCCACGATCACACGTGGTATTTCCCCAATCCTTTTCTTCAATCAGTATATCTGTTTTGCTATAGCCCTTTCATTCCCTCCATTATTTTAAACTGGGCAGTTACATTGTGACAAACCCTCCACACTAACTCCAATCTATCTTCACAAGGAACAGGTTTGTTTCTATACTAATTTTACCACTAGCACCTTTTTGGAAATGAGCATTTGTCATTACATTTACCTAGCAATCAATAAATCTTATATAAGGCCCCAAGATGCTAAAGATTCCTTAGATATCCCTCAAATAAATGGAAGTGGCCCCATTGTCCCTCCTAGTTTTGACTCAACATAACACACATAGACAACCTCTTACAAATCCTTTTCCTACTCTCAAATTGCAGTCTTTGGTCATGTTCAGACATCAGGTAATTATTTATATCACTCTTGATTAGGTACTAATAATTCATATTTTGTAAGTGGAACCCAAGTCTATTGATAGTTACCAGCCAACCAGACTGGATCTTGTTATCTTTCCATTCTTATGAATTTATTCATATTGCTTGTTTTTCTGAGATTTTCTTCCTATCTTGAACCATCTCTAAAGCAATCACCCATCCCCTCCAGTTCACTTACTCCCACTATAAAGACAAATGCAGTATCCTAAACATCACAAAGACTCTTATAGGTGACCTTGGCTCCTGAGGACAAGATTTAGAAAAAATAGTTGCAGAACTGGGCATAAATTCCATCAATGATCTCATTAATTTTTGGGAAAAGTTTGCGATCTTTTGGGTACCATCCCTTGGAATCTATCACTCTAAGAAGTTAGACTCAACTACAGATTCATTTACTCATTACTGAGGCAATTCCCCATGTCCCTAGACAATATCACTACTGATCTTAAATCAGTGATCCACCAGTTACAAGAAACCCTGTGTGCTCTTCTCACAGCCCATTGTCATAAATATGATGCTGGCTACAGAAGAGAGAAGCACTTGTGTAGTGGTTGGAAGTGATTGGTCCTGAAAATCATTCTGATGTTTCTCTAATAATCAGGAAAGCTCCAGAGGTGAATTAAGAGATGCAATGCATCATGGCCTTTATGCATAAATTACTGAGGAAAGAATACAGGTCCCAAGACTTCTTCTGGTGGATCCTTGAAGGTCTGCAAAGTTGGGCATACAGATAGATTCAGCTTGTAACCATTGTCCTTCTCTTTATAAGCATAAGTATCCTTCTCATTAAATGTCTCATGGGTGACACAATACACCAGTTAGAAGCCAAGTCTCAACAAATGGTCAGCTGTTCCTAAATGAACAAAAGGTGACTGAATGAGAAACAGACTCATATTATTCAGAAAAAAAAAAAAATGTATTTTCTTCCATTGAGCAAGAAGGGGGTTCTGTCAAAGATTCTTTGCTTGACCTAAATTTATGTAGGCTTCTAAATTTTCTCTAAGGCTCATTTGTACACGTTCTTGTAAAATTCATTATAGCAAATAACCCTGCTACCATGAACTTCTGCCTTTGGTACATGATCAGCCTCACACCTGATAAAATCTTCCCACCCTTGGTATCTGATCACGCTAGCCTGCCTTCAGCAGGAATCCTATTTGGTTGGTTTAGCCAGAATTTCCACTAGCCTTAATATTTCTTCTTAGTAATTTTTCATCCACCGACTCCTCTGCTTCAGAACTGTAAATCCCCACTTGTTTCTGCTGTACTTGGCATGGAGCCCAATTCTGTGCTGGGGTCTCTCTGTCTCTATGACAATACTCAGAAATAAAATGGGTTTGCTCCACTTTAACTTCTGTCCAACTCTGATTTTCTTTGACAAAATCCAGTTCAACTATCAATCTCCAGAATTAGCAGTCATCTTTCTATGATGACTGAAATGTTTTCTAGTATTTTGATATGTGGTATTTATTAAATAATTCTTTCTTTATGGAATAATTTAGATTATTGTCTTTTTTCTTATATCATATTATTCATAATGCTGCAAGAAGCAACTCATTAATGTAGTTTCTTCTTCTGTTGAAACATATATTTAAGATAAATGAAAATAGTGAAATAACTTGATGGATGGTTAGAATCATCATTATAGCTCTCGCTACAAACTACATTGCTTTACAAAGGAATGTAACAGTTTAAATGCTACAGCTGATAAATGAATGTACTGGTCTGTCACTTCACCAATATTGGGTGATATTTTGAAATAACTATTTTCTTAGGTACAAGACAATGTAACTCTGTAATTTTAATTATTATTGCAACTATAGATGCATATTTTCCTGCTGTAGTTCTTTTTATGGAATATCTTAAGAGTTATACATTTATTTTATTTTATTTTTTTGAGGCAGAGTCTCGCTCTGTTGCCCAGGCTGGAGTGCAGTGGCTTGATCTCAGCTCACTGCAAGCTCCACCTCCCAGATTCATGCCATTCTCCTGCCTCAGCCTCCCCAGTAGTTGGGACTACAGGCGCCCGCCACCACGCCTGGCTAATTTTTTGTATTTTTAGTAGAGACGAGGTTTCACCGTGTTAACCAGAATGGTCTCGATCCTGACCTCATGATCCACCCGTCTCGGCCTCCCAAAGTTCCGGGATTACAGGCTTGAGCCACCGCACCCGGCCTACAATTTACACATTTATATAGAAAAGAATGGAAAATCAATTAAAGAATAAGTAACAATGTGAGGCAAACAAGATAACTACAATAAAGAGGAAAGTAGAGATATAACAAATTAGGCAATATAATTTGTCAAGGAGGTGAAAAATCTTTTCTTGGCATTGCATTTAGCATAAAGTTGGCCAAAATAAGTACTATAAATTTGTTCCATAAAATTTTATTGTTATTAATTTCAAACTTTCACAGCATGAATTAAGTTTTAATATTGCCTTTATAATTTATGTAGTTAATTTCATTTTTTAGCACTATCTATCACATTTATGACAATTGAGAATGAAGGAATTATATTTGGGCAGTGGTAGCAGCAGTGAGTCATCATAATGCATTGAGATAAGTTCCAACCTGGAAATGGCACATTTGACCCATATTATTTTTCTCCTGCCCTCAGATAATACCTAGGCAGTGAGCAAGTGATTTGAAATTAGGTTGAACGTTGGCATAGGGTATGATAAAGTTAGCTGTGTTAGGTTTGGGTGAGCAGTTGTAATATCATGTAGAAGAATCTTAAACCTATGTGGAAAGCCCTGCTCTAACTACTATGGAAGCCTCTAAGACATTCAGATGGGATACCGTGTTTGAAAGTAAAGCACTATATGGACATAAGAATATAAACTGTTCTTTCTATTTGCATCTCAACATCTTCTACATTAGGGGATAGTTTTGTCCATTTGTTCTTCACAGAGAAATGCAAATTTTATTCATTTCAGAGTAAAGTTATCTTTATATGTTCTACCAGTAAACACACCCTTTGTACAACCTGATTCTATGAAAGCATTTCTCCATAAATAATTGTTGAAACAAATGGCTTTTCAACTCAGGAAATTACCATCACATCAGACAAGCATGCCCTTCGAAATGCTGTCATTTTAAATAAGACCTTAGAAATAGATGTTAAATAATAAAATGTTTAAAGGGAAGAAAAATATGTCGCCATTTTCCTGAAGGCTTCTGCTCGTATATGAATGTGAACAGAAATTTCCAGACAATATTATCAAAAGTTCATGAACAATAATTGTAGTCTTTCTTTGATTTCTCATTTTGCTAGTTTCTCTCAAGATTAAATGTGAAAAATGCATCTAACATATATTTAATATGCTACCCAGAAAGCATTGTGGGAGACAGATTTTTTAAAACTCTTTTCAGAAGCAAGATTTACTACACGAAGAAGTAGACATGATTATTAATTATTGTAAGGTCTGCAATGAGAAATCCATGATTGAGCTTCTGCATATCAAGTACTAATTATATGGCAGGTGCTATGTATACATATACTCTTTCTCACCCAGGTACACACACACACACACACAAGACACATACACACACCTTTATATATGTACATCTGTATATATGAATGCGTATATATGTACACTTAGATGATATCACACACACACTATTTTTTAATCTTTCACCTATTGATTTTCTTTAGGCATTACTATTCTCTACTAAGTTTTCTCACTAGGATTTCAGACTTTCTAAATCTTTGTAGATTAATTTAAGTAGGGTTTTCTATAAATTAACCAAAATATGATTTCCCTGGAAAAACTCATTTTTTAAAGGCAACTATAGGCATTTTCAAAATACGTTGCATTTTCACAAAGTATGTTGTAAGCTTTTATTCTTATTTTAACAATACCTTCACTGCTTAAGGGGATGTGGAGAAAAGGGAACTCTTACACACACTGTTGTTGGGAATGTAAATTAGTAAAGGCATTATGCACAACAATATGGAGGCTCCTCAAAATTTTTGAAATAAATACTATTGAGTATATTTCCAAAGGAAAATATAATTAGTATGTCAAAGATCTATCTACACTCCTCTGTTTGTTGCAGCACTATTTAAAATAGCCAAGATAGGCCATCAACCTGTTTCCATCAATGGATGAATGGATAAAAACAAAGGAGTATACATACACAATGGAATACTATTCAGCAATAAAAAAGAATTAAATCTTTCCATGTGTGACAATGTAGATGAACCTAGCAGACATTAACTGAAATAAGCCAACCACAGAGGATTAATACCACATGATCTCACTAATATGTGGAATCTAAAAACGTTGATCTCATAGAAATAGTTAATAGAATAGTTATCAGAGGTTGGGGACAAGAGAGAGACTGAGGGTTGAGGAGAGTGAAGGAGAAGTTTTTCAAGGGTACAAAGTTATACTCAGGAGGAGTAAGTTCTCATGCTCTTTTGCAAAGTAGGGTGACTATAGCTGACAATTCTGTATTATATATTTCAAAATAGCAGTAAGAGAGAATTTTGAATGTTCTCACCACGAAGAAATAATCAATGAAATGATAGAGATGTTAAATAACCTGATTTGAATATAACACAATATAGAGATGGATCAAAACATCACACTGTATCTACTAGGATATTATCTTCTTTTTTCCCTAAGTATCCCTTCTCTTCCCTAACCTAATGTATATGTATATTCATACTCCAGTAGGATACACTGGGATACAGTGTGATGTTTTGATCCATGTATATATTGTATAATGATCTAATAAAACTAAAAAATAAATAAAATACATATTGGCATAATGGAGAAAAAGAAAAAAATTACCACAATATTGACTGCCTAATGATGTGTCACTTTACATGAGTTACCCTCACGGCTACTTCCACTTCTTCCTTTAAGTTGGATTTATTTTTGTCATTTCATAATGATTAAGCAGAGCCCTCAGAAATCAAATGTTCAGACTCCAGCTAAAATGCAAGGAGCTATGAAATAAATATTGTTCAGTTTAACTGCAAAGTTTACTACACTAAATTACATTCCCAAATGTAGAGACGTGATATCTACCTTGACTTGAAGAGACAGAGGATATAAATGCACAGGTAAATAAAACATAGTCTGAGAGGATATGGTGTCACACTCACACTGTAATTAGCATCACACTCACACTCCAATGCAGCTGGGCATTGATCATTTTTGCATCTTGAAGTATAGCAAAAATTTTATTTGAAAAATGGGTTCCACAACACACATTGGGGTCTATCAGAAGGTGGAGGGTTGGAGGAGGGAGAGGATGAGGAAAAATAATTAATGGGTGCTAGGTTTCATACCTGGGTGATAAAATAATCTGTACAACAAACCCCCATGACACAAGTTTACCTGTGTAACAAATCTGCACATGTACCCCTGAACTGAAAATAAAAGTTAAAAAACAAACAGACAAAAAGAAAAATGGGTTCTATTGTTACAATCTACCAACCTACCAAATAGTGTTTGAAAGCTGCTTGTTTACTTGTTTCTCTAAAATCCTTAAAATTACAAATTTTTTTCAATGGATGAACCTCTAGTTTGAATAGATGGTAAATGTTTCTCTAGATATTTTTCTCTGGGGAGGTTGCCTGTCTAAAATATTTTCAGGTAAACAAAATGTTTATAGTTTAAATAAATGTGTACGTGTGAAGATAAAGTATGTGGCAGATACCATATATTTAGCCTCCCACTGTACATTTGTGCCTATCATAGTTGGAGAATAAAAGATTTAATTATCTTCTCTTTTCCCTAATCTTATAATAAGAGAGGGCACATAAGAAAGTGCATTACAAGAAAACATTTTAAAAACACACAAAGATGTGTGGTTTTATATGTTTACCTATTACTTTCTTATTTCTAAAATTTTAATGCTACACCTCTCTGCATTATGCTGAAAAAATAATCTTACTTTAGATTAGTCTGTAGTTTAAGTTTTTCCTACTCTTGACTGTAATTTTAGTCCAACTAAAATAACTTTTTCTTCTCCAAGCTTTTTGTTGTGTTTTGTCGCAGTGGAAATACTGATTTCCAAAATGAATTGTCTAATATTACTTCCAGATAGTGGGAGAGCTATACCACTGTAGTAATCTACTATTTATATACGTGGCAGAAAGCGGCATGATATGCTACTTAGGATTATGTTAAATATCAATTTTATATTAAAAGAATGCAATTGGATGGAGATTATATGTACTGCATTTCATTTTTAAGGTAAAGCCTGTCTTTGGTCAATATCTGAAATAATGGCAGCCATTTTGGAAGTTAGTAACAGAATCCATCATCCTAGCTATGAACTAAAATATACTCACGGCGATTGCCTCATAGCATCTATTCTATGCAGGTAATATAAAAGTTGCCGGGGATTCTGCTATATATCCTCAATTCCTAGTCTTATGGGAGTTCAATGTAATTTTAATTATAAGGACAGCTAAATAAGGTAATAGAGAGGATTATGTCATATAACACAGTCATGATGACAACGTTGTGAAAACCCAAGCAGTTTGAGGGAAGACTTAGGTAGAAGAGATAAAATTATGCTAAAAAAATATAGGGACTTAGCTAATGTAGGGGAAGGGGATGGACAGTCATAATTCAAAGGTATACAAGTGTGCAAAGGCAACGAAACAGGAGAAAGCAAAGTGGGATTCAGGAATAGCTTTTAATTCAGCTTGGATGGACCACAGGGTCCTGGGGAAGAGAGACATCCATGAAGTTACAATGGTAGACGGGCTATAGATTTCCAAAGACTTTGATTCCAAGTCAAGATATTTAAAACACAGTTTACAGTGTGAGATCCTTAGGATGGTATTAACAGAGTAGTAAAATATTTATACCAGATTTAAACAAATAATACTCTGAAAATTATCTCTTACTAGCAAGACTACAGATGATTTATATTTTCTTTTGTAACTGTCTATTTCAGAATTTGGATACATATGAGACATAATCAAAACACTTTTTTAAAAAATAGAGAGGATACTGCTTGTGGCCAAAAGGGATAAAAAATTCAAAGGCTGAGTGATTTCAGATATTTTCATCACTTGGGAGACGTTTTGTTTTTATTTTAGAAACATCAAATTTTATAAGATTTTCTCAACCAAATTTCACTTTCAATGAAATACAAAGTCATATTTCCCATGTTAAATAAACAAAAATGGATATAAATATTATATTGGCATCTAAACAATGACAGGAGAACTGTTGTGATCAGACTTGTACCAGAGATAAACTCAGGTGATATTTGTACTGGTGAACTCTATACTGATTATATTTATGGTTTCTTTTAAATATTTGAACATCTATACATTAGCTTTTGAATGCTTGTTGTAAACTTCGATTGTACCACGGAGGGAATCATTGGCTAGAATGCATATAAAAGGCTTATTTAAACATACAATATTACAATTCGTAGAATCCATGAAAATTATATTAGCCTTAAAGTCATATGCCAAACACAAACAAAAACAAACATCAACTACATCAAAACAAAAGTAAAATGTTCTTCTGATCAAATTCTAAGCTAGAAAAAATTGTTATGGAATATATTTATAGTGTTTCATTTATAATACATGAAGAATTCATGAAGAAGGAGAAGAAAAATGTAAGGACTGGTGAAAATCTAAATACAAAAAACAATTTCAAAAAGTTTCTGGTCACTGAAGAAAATAGTATGTAATTGGAACTGCAGAACATAGTATCACAGATAAAGGGAGCTTTCTGCCTTTTAAGGTTCTGGGCTTCTGTGATTTTTGTGCTATCATTATTTTCAAGTACTAAATATTACTTATTAATTATTTGATGAGCACCTAGTATGTACTAATAAAGGTTCTCTTGTGTGTTAAGTACAGTTAGGTATACTTAGCCAAAGAGATGATTGCCTAACTGATTTTATAAGACAGATATTATTTCAAAATCGCTGGAAGCCGAGCCTTAAAGAGAAGACCAGTCATGTACTAAAAGGGTCTCAGTTTGGCTCTGGAAATTTTACAAAAAAATGTCTGTTGTTGAAATGCAGGGAAACAAGTTCCCAGGATGAGTCTACATTCAAAGCATACTAACAAAATTAAAAGCACGAAGAGCTGGAGGGAGGTAGCTTCAATGACTTGGGCTTTTTTTATTAATCATTGGCATGCTGACTGTTTCTAACAGAATGGCCAAAAGTTAAGAAAAAAAAAAATCTATATACATTTCCAAGATAGTCCCTAAAATCTGGGGCAAGCAGGAAGCATCATAGTGACTGTAATCCACTGAATTCACTCCTTCTGAGAGTACCTAGTGAGAGCATTTTTCAACAAATCAAATTACACTATTACTCTACTTAGATTCTTTCTAAAACTTCTTGTTAGCTTCAAAATCAATCTGATACCTTATTACATCTTGTTTTTTTCACTGAATGCCTCCTTATGTCTCTAGCCATACCTCTCATAGTTCCCCACATCTCACTCTTACCTCCTTTCAGCTCTAAAATTTGTATTCTGTCTGCTTTTAGACTTTACCCCATGCTGAACCTTCTGCCCAAGATACCCTTTACTTTAGCTCATTCTACTCCAAGTATCAGCTTCAAAGCCATTTTCTTCAGGAAGCATTCCATGGTCCCCTATGTCTGGGTTAGGTGTCTTTTCTATGAGCTGTCAAAGTACACTTAACTACTGCGATGACATTTATTGATCATCCTCAATGACTAGATGCTCATCTATTTGATCCATTTAATTGTAAATTCCATAAGGACTGCATGAGACTTTTTATTAGCAGTCACGTTCACAGTGCTTTAAATACAAAGAAGTCATTCAATGAGAATTTATGGAATGAGTGAATGAAATAATTAATGAATCAAGGAATTTGGGTAGCTAAACTTGAGTCTAATGCATTCCTCTTTAAAAGAATTGGAGATAAGGAGAGAGAGAAAACAGAACAGAGGATTCCTTCTCTGCCAGAACCATCAAAACATTTCTCTACTTTTTATCAGATGCCTGTTTATAAGAATATAAGCTGAACTATGAAGATAATTCCAACAGTTAATTTTGTTCCATGGATCAAAAAGACTTACAATAATCAAGGAGTTATTGATCATCAGCTTAAAGCAAGATTTTGCAAAATACTCATCAGCAGTTGTCCTATATTTATGGGTTCACTAAAAGGAAATAGGCGTATGAGTTTGGGATAGGAACAATGTAGTCATAAAGATAAAACTGACATTTTTTTCGAGATTTTATTCATTTTTTCTCAACTACATAAAGTTTCATAAAAATGACTATTGCTTTTTGAAGCAAACTTTTTATAATTTCTGGCAACATAGCATGATAACAGAATATAATCTTTCTTTTATGAGTATTATATTACAGGAGTTTAAACTGAATCTCATAATGAGTTATATATATATTGCTATACTGTATCTACTACTATTACTATAATATACATAAAAACATAAGATACGTTTCAAATTTATGTTTATATTACAAAATGCTTTTACAATTATAAGAGAAATGCATTATACATCCTGGAGTGTTTGGCCTATCACATAACTGAAACCAAGAAACTTTATTCTGCCATAACCTATGTGACTTTGGACAGAATATTAGGTCTCTTGTACCCGGTGGTTTTGTTCATAGGTGAGGGAATTGAATCATACAACCTGTTAAGTTGCTTTATGTTGTATAATCCAAATGGTTTGAAATGAGAATTTACGTAAATTATTTGCTTCTCCATTATCATATATATTATTTGTTTCTGAAAAATATTCATCTCCTCGTCTATCTGCTGATTAATTTATTCATTCCTTTAACATTCACTATGTTGCTAGTATAGAGTTTTATAGATGTAGCATCATAACTAATACTACTATTATACTAGTAATACTAGCACTACTGCTACTATTCCTATTGCTACTACCAGTGCCAATAATGACCAACAATTATTGGGTAGATACCATGTAAGTACTGAGCTAAAATGATTTATATGTATTAACACATTTAGCAGGATTATTTCTTTGTCAACATCCAGTACTAGTGTTTCAGTGAAGGTGTGAGTTTAGGCTGCCTAACAAGCCTTCCTTAGCTCTGTTATTAACAATTTTATTTTGGAGATCACAAAATATAAATTATATAACTTTTTGGAAGTTATAGTTTTGTTTGTTTGTTTGTTTTGTTTTTGAGAAGGAGTTTCGCTCTTGTTACCCAGGATGGAATGCAATGGTACGATCTCGGCTCACTGCAACCTCCGCCTCCCGGGTTCAAGTGATTCTCCTGCCTCAGATTCCCAAGTAGTTGGGATTACAGGCGTGTGCCAACACACCCAGATAATTTTGTATTTTTTTAAGTAGAGACGGGTTTTCACCATGTTGGTCAGGCTCGTCTCGAACTTCTGACCTCAAGTGATCCACCCGCCTTGGTCTCCCAAAGTACTGGGATTACAGGCATGAGCCACTGTGCCATGCTGAAAGTTACAGTATTATTCAATATTATTAAATGGCTGAGCTGAGATTTAAAACCAGTGTGGTACAGCTGTTATGGTATTTTTAGTATCTGCTTTGATTTTATTATACATTTTTTTCTTTGACTAGGTTCAGATTTACAATATATGATCCTTACTGATATGTATATTTAAGAAATCTGACTGTGGGGTCCTTTGAGATCTAGGGTATCTTCTAGAATAGGAAGCATATTCCCAGAGCATTCCCAAAACAAAATAAAAATTGATGCTTAGTATGTTCCTTAAGTCTAATGAAAAATAAATGAAGAACTAATAAAAAAAAACAACAACAGTAAGGTCATCAAAAATATATTAGAAGCATGTCTTCTCCTAAGGTAGAAAAAAGTCAGTCATTGACAGACATTGGGGCATCATGGCAAATGGAGAAGAACCACTGATTGAAAGGCAAGTTGTACATCTTGGCTAAGCATGGAATGCATTTGGGAGAAAGGCCTGCATACCCAATGTAAAATAAAGTGTTTAAAGAAGAATACACAAGCCACGTTTGATAACAACAATTAATCATGCTTCTATAGTTTTAAACATTTTCTGGTATTCTTAGTTTTCATATGAAGCATGATTTAGCATTATTTGACAAGAGGAGATGTTAACTGAATAAGCCCTTGGTTTAGAGCACTAGGATGTGACTTGTATGCTGTATGCTTTTTGTCTTCCTTACTACTCATTTTCATTATTCTATTAGTCATATCAAGAGTGTCCTCATACTTTTGTTTGCATTTACTTGTCATTTATGACATTGTTCCATGGGGGAAGCCCAATGCAAGTAAAACATGGTACACATATTTTAATCAATACATCTTCTTGATGCCTTGAATGCTCTTAATTAATAAAATCAACTTTTATTAGGATTTCAACAGTTCTAGTATTTGAAAAGCTAAATGGGGCATATGAGATCTGAGGGTATCATGTATAATTTTTAAGTATTATTTTTCTAGATACCTTATTAAAACTAAGAAGTATTTAATATCACTTAGAAAGTGATTTGCTTCTTTGAGAAATCTGAGTGACACATGCTTGGTTTATTACTTACAACATACTGGCATCATTAAAAATGTTATGTATTTGAGCAACCAAAAGTAAAATATAAAGGGAATGAAGTCAACTTTTTTTAAACCAAATAATAAGGAAATCCTGTGGGATATTTGGGTTAGAAATAACTAACTAGCAAGACCAAATCCAAACCAATTTATTCTCAATTTTGCCTCTTTCTGGGTGGAAGAATTTGGACATAACTAACCTCTTAGTGCTTCAGGGATGTTTTTAAAAATGAAAAATGAGTCGTCTTTATTATGGGTACATTATTTTATTCTAATTTCTTGATTATGATGTTTTAACACTTTATTTTTAAAATAACACATTTTTAGGCTTTCATAATTATACATTGGCACAAACCTTCTGTAAATATAACAAAGATAATAAGCAACAAGATTTTGTAATGATTACACGATGAATTTGTATTTAGTATATTCAAAATAAAGCATTATGTGTGAAAGTGTTAAAAAGTGAAATAAAAGAAATGTGTTTGACTGAGTAGGAGTAATAATTCTTACATCCTCAATTGATCTGGACATCAAATGTATGCTTTTATATAAATATGCATATGAAAAAAGTTTAAAATGCATAAAATACTCTGTAAATACAGAATATTTAAAAATTTTCTCTCATATCTGTCATAATGGAACAAAACATGGAATTCAAAATAAATAAATAAGACCCATTTATAATTTCATGTCATCACGTTCGGTAAAAGCTTCTCTCTCATTGAGCAGAATTCTTAATTGCACATTCTTTTTTTTTTTTTTTTTTAGCAAATAAGTGGGAGCTAACGGATTTTTAGATGAAACTATACATGCTGTTAGAGTATAATGAAATCGTGCCTTTTTTTTTTTTTTTTTTTTTGACAGAACTTTGCTCTTGTCGCCCAGGCTGGAGTGCAACAGCACGATCTTGGCTCACTGCAACCTCTGCCTCCTGGCTTCAAGAAATTCTTCTGCCTCAGCCTCCTGAGTAGCTGGGATTACAGACACGCACCACCATGCTGGGCTAATTTTTGTATTTTTAGTAGGGATGGGGGTTTCACCATGTTGGCCAGGCTGGTCTCAAACTCCTGACCTTGTGATCCGCCCGCCTTGGTCTCTCAAAGTGCAGGAAAAGTACCTCATATATTGAATCAGTGTTGATCACTTAATTTCTTATTTTACACAAAATAAATGTGTTGTTTCATTCTTCCAAATCTGGATCATTTTCCTTATATCTTTTTGAAAAATATTTTTCATTTCTTAAAGTAGCACTGCAAAAGATTATGATGCTGTATAAAATATACCTGAAAATTATAGAAAAAATATGAAAACTGGACTTGAATTTAAAACCTCTCATTGTTTTCTTCACTGGAGAAACATAAGGGGTGTACATTAAAATGGGTGGGAAATGTGGGAAAATACTTTTTAATAAATATAAGGTGTTATCCTCAATGCAATTTTTAAAATCCAGTTCTTTGCAAAACTAAGTAAAAAAAACAAAATGATTCCTTCATCTCAAAAACGGGTCTGTACCATTAAATCTTAAATTAATAGTAGGCTCTATTCTTTGCATCACCATACATGGTGTGTGTGTGTGTGTGTGTGTGTGTGTGTGGTAGTGGTTGGGATGGGGGTGTGTGTTGTGGTTGGCTTCTAAAGGTTAGAAATGCAAAAATCAAGTGATCCAATGCTTATAGAGAAAAGTTAATTTGTAAAAGTTCTTTGAAGTTTTTGCCCTGAAGACAGTTTCTTTGTGTGTTAAATTTGCACTAATTCAGCAAGTGAAACATTGTTGGAGTCACTACGGTTCTCAAGGAGTTTATGGTTTTATAGGGGAAGTAAGAGGCGTATATTATGATCTTGAATTTCTGAAAATTCAGTTCTGCAGTGTTATGTAAGCTCTTGGATATTCTGCTTAATATTTATGAATTTTAGATTCTTTCTCTGCAACATGCAATGAGAATAATATAAACATTCCTAATGGAGTTGCTGTGTCATGGTTTAACTGTAATTAGCAAAACAGATTCACATGGTCTGGGATCCGCTACTCACATGCCTTTTTCTATCTTGAATGTCTTCGACAATTTAGGAGCCAAAAGCAGAGGAGGCATTTGAACCAAACATCATCATTTTTTGTGAACAGATTTTAAATAAATTAATTTACAAATAGGAGTTTGGGCCTTAGACACACTAGTGAATGTGAGTGTTGAGATTTCAACAGGGCAGGAGCATTGTTTTCTCTGACATGAGCTTTATGGTTTTCTAAAAATTATTACTCAACTATAAAACTCAGACAAACTTTAATGTAAACTGCTTTCTTCTGAGATCCCTGGGCATGGAAGTGATTAATTCTGCCACTGGCCAATGATAGGAATTCAATTTCTCATCACTTTAGCCTGTAAGATCTAGCAGTGATTTTATGAACACACAAACATATAGCACGCAAACACTTACATACATATATATTTATTATATTATATTTATATAATATTATATTACCACTCTGCTTCAAATCTTCTCAATCAGAGGCATGCAAATTGCTGTGGGTAGACCCGCTCTGATCTGTGACTATCTTATTACTAGTCCACAATAAGAAAAATGTGAATATGGAATGAATTTTATAAGAATTTCTCACTACTACTCTAGTTTTATTTTAATTTTATTGGGTTTTACAAGATTATCAGACTAACATTAAATTGGAAATTACAAAACAAAACAGAAAACCACTTATCATTTACCATGCATAGTTTCAGAAACACTGCTTTCACTTCTACCCAAAGGTCCAGCCTATCTTTTGCTCTCTCTCACTTTTTCTCTTCTAATCTCCTTCTTGTCCCCCAGCATGTTGTTAGCTGACCTCACTCTTTCTGTGTCTTGACCCTTCCAAGCCTATTTCAGCTCTTTGAGTCCTCTGTGCACTTTGTGTTGTGTGTGTGTGTGTGTGTTTCTGCCTGCCACGCTCTTCCTAGAGACTGCCATGTCTGGCCATCATTTGATTGTTGGTGACAATTCAGTCGAGAGTGCTTCCCACCTTCCCTCACCTTGAGCTCACTTTTAATCACATCATCAGAGTTTTTTTTTTTTTTTTAATTTGTACTCATCAGACTATGAATCTTCTCTTTTAGTTATTTTTTTCCCTATTTATTTTCAAATTCTAAGATCTAGAGGAGAAGCTCCATCGTAGGAAGAATCTAGTATATTTTACTTGGTGTCTAATTTTAGAACCTAGAATAGTGTCTGTGAACGTAATAGATACTCAACAAATAATGGATAGATGTTAAATATTGAATATCTATATAGTACTTAACAGTTAAAAAAAGTAATTGCACATACATTAAAGAGCTCCAAATTATTTACTTTTATTTTAAATAAAATGTGTTTGATTGAATAAAAGATGAAGCAGAAATCATAATCACATGAAAAAAGACAGCGGGGTGGAGTCAACACAACCGGGATTGCCATTTATCGTTTGAGTTCCAACAAATCTGCTTGTTTATGTGAATTCCAAATCTTTCGTCTGTAAAAATGAGAGTTATGTCCATATGTCTATCTTCTCAAGAGGATTCAAGGAAATCACATATCTCAAATTATCAAACACAGAGATTGGTACATAATATGCTTTCTTAGTTATTCTGTTAATCAGAGAGGATGATCCTTGGCATAACTAATAAATTAATACCCTACTTATTAAGAAACAAATTGTATAGCCAATGTTATTTATTTACAAAGTGAAACCTGTCTCCTTTTCAGCAATATCTATCTATCTATCTATCTATCTATCTATCTATCTATCTATCTATCTACATATGTATACACACACACAGATAGATACACATGTATCTATCTGTGTGTGTGTCTATATACATGTGTGTGTATATATATAATTCATACATATATAATATATAGAGATGTTAATAATAGTTTTCCGGAGACATACATATCTTCTAAAATCAGATTTTATTTTTATCACCAAACTCTAATTCTACCTGCTGAGAAAGCATTTCTCAACTTCAGGCAATTTTTACTTTGAAAAATTTTGCTCACTGTTAAGACCATAATAGTAAATCTAATTTTCCATCTAGTATTCTTAGGGATTTACTGACTGCTTAATTTGACAATTTGGAACCTATTCATAATTTTAATAAAAATACATGTTAGAACACATTTCTGAAGGACACAGTTATTTCATGACTTCCATTTTTATTGGCCAGAAACAACATTATTGTCAGCACTGAGAGAGGATCATAGACTTGCTTAATATTATACAAGAGAGAGAATGTAATGTACATGAAAGTTCTGCGTATCCACCCCGATACTTGTTTCACATTCCGAACTTTATGCATTTTCCAATCCATGTCTTTATTCATTTCAGTGATAATATAGTTTAAAACTAACTTAACAGCTATATTATCAAAATCTGCTTGTTTGAATTAAAATCAGAAAATTCGGAATGAATATTTTATAGTAAAATATTTAAGCATTAGATAAATTTCAGAAATATTTCCCAGATGGGCAATTTTTATATGACTGTAATACATAAAAGTCTACAGAATTGATTCTCCTAACTCATATTTATTATATTAGATCACTGCAAAGGTAATTGCAGTTTTTGCCATTACTTTCAATGACAAAAACTGCAATTACCTTTGCAGTGACCT